>NC_133536.1:208586735-208691578 GCF_048544455.1 Silene latifolia | reverse complement strand
GATTTCAAATTTCAAATAACGAGCTTTAACACATTTTTCACGATATCTGAGTTTCGGCGAATGCTGGTTTGTGGCACACCGGCACCCCCAAATGTCTCCCGTTGGTGCTCAAACTTTGCGTGGCCGCTTTATCTGACCCGATGAACTTTCTATATGATTTCCGGAGAATTTTATTCCGGGACCCCGGAATCCCGAAAAACCGTGTATTATACACTTCAATTTCAGCTCGGAAGGTCGTACTGAACCTGTTTTTCTCCCCGTTTTTCAATCACGCGTCCGAGCTCATTTCAGAATCAACCTGTTCGATTTCAACCTCAAATAACGAGCTTTAACACATTTTTCACGATAATCCGAGTTTCGGCGAATGCTGGTTTGTGGCACACCGAGACCCCCAAATGTCTTCCGTTGGTGCTCAAACTTTGCGTGGCCGCTTTATCCGACCCGAGAACTTTCTATGTGATTTCCGAGAATTTTGTTCCGGACCCTAATCCCGAAAAACCGTGTATTATACACTTCAATTTTAGCTGTTCGAAGGTCGTACCGACCCTATTTCTTTTCTCCCCGTTTTCAATCACGCGTCCGAGCTCCGAATCAACCTGCTCGATTTCAGAATCAACCTGCTCGATTTCAAATTTCAAATAACGAGCTTTAACACATTTTTCACGATAATCCGAGTTTCGGCGAATGCTGGTTTGTGGCACACCGGCACCCCCAAATGTCTTCCGTTGGTGCTCAAACTTTGCGTGGCCGCTTTATCTCGACCCGAGGAACTTTCTATGTGATTTCCGAGAATTTTATTCCGGACCCCTAATCCCGAAAAACGTGTATTATACACTTCAATTTCAAATGTTCTAAGGTCGCACCGAACCTCGTTTCTTTTTCCCTGTTTTTCAATCACGCGTCCGAGCTCATTTCAGAATCAACCTCGATTTCGAATCAACCTTTTCGATTTCAGCCTCAAATAACGAGCTTTAACACATTTTTCACGATAATCCGAGTTTCGCGAATGTTGTTTGGGCACACCGGCACCCCCAAATGTCTTCCGTTGGTGCTCAAACTTTGCGTGGCCGCTTTATCAGACCCGAGAACTTTCTATGTGATTTCCGGAGAATTTTATTCCGGACCCCCGAATCCCGAAAACCGTGTATTATACACTTCAATTTCAAATTGCTCGGAAGGTCGCACGAACCCGTTTCTTTTTCTCCCTGTTTTTCAATCACGCGTCCGAGCTCATTTCAGAATCAACCTGTTCGATTTCAGAAATCAACCCGTTCGATTTCAGCCTCAAATAACGAGCTTTAACACATTTTTCACGATAATCCGAGTTTCGGCGAATGCCGGTTTCAGGCACACCGGCACCCCCAAATGTCTTCCGTTGGTGCTCAAACTTTGCGTGGCCGCTTTATCCGACCCGAGGAACTTTCTATGTGATTTCCGGAGAATTTTATTCCGGACCCCGAATCCCGAAAACCGTGTATTATACACTTCAATTTCAAATGCTCGAAGGTCGTACCGGAACCTGTTTCTTTTTCTCCCTATTTTTCAATCACGCGTCCGAGCTCATTTCAGGAATCAACCTGTTTGATTTCAGCCTCAAATAACGAGCTTTAACACATTTTTCACGATAATCCGAGTTTCGGCGAATGTCGGTTTTGGCACACCGACCCCCAAATGTCTTCCGTTGGTGCTCAAACTTTGCGTGGCCGCTTTATCCGACCCGAGAAACTTTCTATGTGATTTCCGAGAATTTTATTCCGGACCCTAATCCCGAAAACCGTGTATTATACACTTCAATTTCACTGCTTCTAAGGTCGACGAACCCGTTTTTTTTCCCCCGTTTTTCAATCACGTGTCCGAGCTCATTTCAGAATCAACCCGTTCGAATCAACCTGTTCGATTTCAGCCTCAAATAACGAGCTTTAACACATTTTTCACGATAATCCGAGTTTCGGCGAATGCTGGTTTGTGGCACACCGGCACCCCCAAATGTCTTCCGTTGGTGCTCAAACTTTGCGTGGCCGCTTTATCTGACCCGAGGAACTTTCTATGTGATTTACGGAGAATTTTATTCCGGGACCCCGTAATCCCGAAAAACCGTGTATTATACACTTCAATTTCAAATTGCTCGAAGGTCGTACTGAACCTCGTTTTTTTTCCCCGTTTTTCAATCACGCGTCCGAGCTCATTTCAGAATCAACCTGTTTTATTTCACAACTCAAATAACGAGCTTTAACACATTTTTCACGATAATCCGAGTTTCGCGAATGTCGTTTGTGGCACACCGGCACCCCCAAATGTCTTCCGTTGGTGCTCAAACTTTGCGTGGCCGCTTTATCTCGACCCGAGAAACTTTCTATGTGATTTCGAGAATTTTATTCCGGACCCCGAATCCCGAAAACCGTGTATTATACACTTCAATTTCACTGTCGAAGGTCGTACTGAACCCGTTTTTTTTTCTCCCTATTTTTCAATCACGCGTCCGAGCTCATTTCAGAATCAACCTGTTTGATTTCAAATTTCAAATAACGAGCTTTAACACATTTTTCACGATAATCCGAGTTTCTGCCAATGTCGGTTTGTGGTACACCGGCACCCCCAAATGTCTTCCGTTGGTGCTCAAACTTTGCGTGGCCGCTTTATCCGACCCGATGAACTTTCTATGTGATTTCCGGAGAATTTTATTCCCGGACCCCGGAATCCCGAAAACCGTGTATTATACACTTCAATTTCAAATGCTCGGAAGGTCGTACCGAACCCGTTTCTTTTCTCCCGTTTTTCAATCACGTGTCCGAGCTCATTTCAGAATCAACCTGTTCGACTTCAGAATCAACCTTCGATTTCAAATTTCAAATAACGAGCTTTAACACATTTTTCACGATAATCCGAGTTTCTGCGAATGCTGGTTTGTGGCACACCGGCACCCCAAATGTCTTCCGTTGGTGCTCAAACTTTGCGTGGCCACTTTATCTGACCCGAGGAACTTTCTATGTGATTTCCGGAGAATTTTATTCCGGACCCCGAATCCCGAAAACCGTGTATTATACACTTCAATTTCAAATGCTCTAAGGTCGTACCGAACCCGTTTCTTTTTCTCCCTGTTTTTCAATCACGCGTCCGAGCTCATTTCAGAATCAACCTGTTCGATTTCAGAATCAACCTGTTCGATTTCAAAAATAACGAGCTTTAACACATTTTTCACGATAATCCGAGTTTCTAACGAATGTCGGTTTGTGGCACACCGGCACCCCCAAATGTCTTCCGTTGGTGCTCAAACTTTGCGTGGCCGCTTTATCTAACCCGAGAACTTTCTATGTGATTTCCGGAGAATTTTATTCCGGACCCCTGAATCCCGAAAAACCGTGTATTATACACTTCAATTTCACTGCTCGAAGGTCGTACCGGAACCTGTTTTTTTTCTCCCTATTTTTCAATCACGCGTCCGAGCTCATTTCAGAATCAACCTTTTTCAGTCAACCCGATTTCACCTCAAATAACGAGCTTTAACACATTTTTCACGATAATCCGAGTTTCGGCGAATGCTGGTTTCTGGCACACCGGCACCCCCAAATGTCTTCCGTTGGTGCTCAAACTTTGCGTGGCCGCTTTATCCGACCCCAGGAACTTTCTATGTGATTTCCGGAGAATTTTATTCCGGACCCCTAATCCCGAAAACCGTGTATTATACACTTCAATTTCAAATGCCGTTCGGAAGGTCGTACTGAACCTCGTTTTTTTTCTCCCTGTTTTTCAATCACGCGTCCGAGCTCATTTCAGAATCAACCTCGTTCGATTTCAGAATCAACCTGTTCAATTTCAACGAGCTTTAACACATTTTTCACGATAATCCGAGTTTCGGCGAATGCCGGTTTGTGGCACACCGGCACCCCCAAATGTCTTCCGTTGGTGCTCAAACTTTGCGTGGCCGCTTTATCCGACCCGAGGAACTTTCTATGTGATTTCCGGAGAATTTTATTCCGGACCCCTAATCCCGAAAACCGTGTATTATACACTTCAATTTCAAATGCTCGAAGGTCGTACTGAACCCCGTTTTTCTCCCGTTTTTCAATCACGCGTCCGAGCTCATTTCAAGAATCAACCTGTTCGATTTCAGAATCAACCTGTTCGATTTCAAATAACGAGCTTTAACACATTTTTCACGATAATCCGAGTTTCGGCGAATGCCGGTTTGTGGCACACCGGCACCCCCAAATGTCTTCCGTTGGTGCTCAAACTTTGCGTGGCCGCTTTATCTGACCCGAGAACTTTCTATGTGATTTCCGAGAATTTTATTCCGGACCCCGAATCCCGAAAACCGTGTATTATACACTTCAATTTCAAATTGCTCGGAAGGTCGTACCGAACCGTTTTTTTCTCCCTATTTTTCAATCACGCGTCCGAGCTCATTTCAGAATCAACCCGTTCGATTTCAGAATCAACCCGTTCAAATAACGAGCTTTAACACATTTTTCACGATAATCCGAGTTTCGCGAATGCCGGTTTCAGGCACACCGGTACCCCCAAATGTCTTCCATTGGTGCTCAAACTTTGCGTGGCCGCTTTATCTACCCGAGGAACTTTCTATGTGATTTCCGTAGAATTTTATTCCGGACCCCTATCCCGAAAACCGTGTATTATACACTTCAATTTCAAATTTCGGAAGGTCGTACCAGAACCCGTTTCTTTTTCTCCCTGTTTTTCAATCACGCGTCCGAGCTCATTTCAGGAATCAACCCGTTCGATTTCAACCTCAAATAACGAGCTTTAACACATTTTTCACGATAATCCGAGTTTCGGCGAATGCCGGTTTGTGGCACACCGGTACCCCCAAATGTCTTCCGTTGGTGCTCAAACTTTGCGTGGCCGCTTTATCCGACCCGAGGAACTTTCTATGTGATTTCCTGGAGAATTTTATTCCGGACCCCCAATCCCGAAAACCGTGTATTATACACTTCAATTTCAAATTGCGGAAGGTCGTACTTAACCCGTTTCTTTTTCTCCCTGTTTTTCAATCACGCGTCCGAGCTCATTTCAGAATCAACCTGTTCGATTTCAGAATCAACCCGTCGATTTCAATAAATAACGAGCTTTAACACATTTTTCACGATAATCCGAGTTTCGACGAATGCTGGTTTGTGGCACACCGGCACCCCCAAATGTCTTCCGTTGGTGCTCAAACTTTGCGTGGCCGCTTTATCTGACCCGAGGAACTTTCTATGTGATTTACGGAGAATTTTATTCCGGACCCCGAATCCCGAAAACCGTGTATTATACACTTCAATTTCACCGCTCGGAAGGTCGTACGAACCTCGTTTTTTTTCTCCCTGTTTTTCAATCACGCGTCCGAGCTCATTTCAGAATCAACCCGTTCGATTTCAGAATCAACCCGTTCGATTTCACCCTCAAATAACGAGCTTTAACACATTTTTCACTATAATCCGAGTTTCGGCGAATGCTGGTTTGTGGCACACCGCACCCCAAATGTCTTCCGTTGGTGCTCAAACTTTGCGTGGCCGCTTTATCTGACCCGAGAACTTTCTATGTGATTTCCGAGAATTTTATTCCGGACCCCGAATCCCGAAAACCGTGTATTATACACTTCAATTTCAAATGCTCGGAAGGTCGTACGAACCCGTTTTTTTTCTCCCTATTTTTCAATCACGCGTCCGAGCTCATTTCAGAATCAACCTTTTTTCAGATTTCACCTCAAATAACGAGCTTTAACACATTTTTCACGATAATCCGAGTTTCTCGAATGCCGGTTTCAGGGCACACCGGCACCCCCAAATGTCTTCCGTTGGTGCTCAAACTTTGCGTGGCCGCTTTATCCGACCCGAGAACTTTCTATGTGATTTCCGAGAATTTTATTCCGGACCCCTGAATCCCGAAAAACCGTGTATTATACACTTCAATTTCAAATCGTCAAGGTCGCACTTTTAACCTCGTTTTTTTTCTCCTTGTTTTTCAATCACGCGTCCGAGCTCATTTCAGAATCAACCTGTTCGATTTCAGTCAACCCGTTCGATTTCAAATTCAAATAACGAGCTTTAACACATTTTTCACGATAATCCGAGTTTCGGCGAATGCGGGTTTGTGGCACACCGGCACCCCCAAATGTCTTCCGTTGGTGCTCAAATTTTGCGTGGCCGCTTTATCTGACCCGAGGAACTTTCTATGTGATTTCCGGAGAATTTTATTCCGGACCCCGGAATCCCGAAAACCGTGTATTATACACTTCAATTTCAAATGCTCGGAAGGTCGTACTCGAACCCGTTTTTTTTTCTCCCTGTTTTTCAATCACGCGTCCGAGCTCATTTCAGAATCAACCTCGTTCGATTTCAGAATCAACCTTGTTCGATTTCAAATTCAAATAACGAGCTTTAACACATTTTTCACGATAATCCGAGTTTCGGCGAATGCTGGTTTGTGGCACACCGGCACTCCCCAAATGTCTTCCGTTGGTGCTCAAACTTTGCGTGGCCGCTTTATCTGACCCGAGAAACTTTCTATGTGATTTCCGGAGAATTTTATTCCGGACCCCGAATCCCGAAAACCGTGTATTATACACTTCAATTTCAAATGCTCGAAGGTCGTACCGAACCCGTTTTTTTTCTCCCTATTTTTCAATCACGCGTCCGAGCTCATTTCAGAATCAACCTGTTTTATTTCAGGAATCAACTCAAATAACGAGCTTTAACACATTTTTCACGATAATCCGAGTTTCGGCGAATGCTGGTTTGTGGCACACCGGCACCCCCAAATGTCTTCCGTTGGTGCTCAAACTTTGCGTGGCCGCTTTATCCGACCCGAGAAACTTTCTATGTGATTTCCGAGAATTTTATTCCGGACCCCGAATCCCGAAAACCGTGTATTATACACTTCAATTTCACTGCTCAAGGTCGTACCGAACCCTGTTTTTTTTTCTCCCTGTTTTTCAATCACGCGTCCGAGCTCATTTCAGAATCAACCTGTTCGATTTCAGAATCAACCTTCAAATAACGAGCTTTAACACATTTTTCACGATAATCCGAGTTTCGGCGAATGCCGGTTTGTGGCACACCGGCACCCCCAAATGTCTTCCGTTGGTGCTCAAACTTTGCGTGGCCGCTTTATCTCGACCCGAGAACTTTCTATGTGATTTCCTGAGAATTTTATTCCGGGACCCCGGAATCCCGAAACCGTGTATTATACACTTCAATTTCAAATGCTCTCGGAAGGTCGTACCGAACCTCGTTTTTTTTCCCCGTCGTTTTCAATCACGTGTCCGAGCTCATTTCAGAATCAACCTTTCGATTTCAGAATCAACCCGTTCGATTTCAACCTCCGATTTCTCAAATAACGAGCTTTAACACATTTTTCACGATAATCCGAGTTTCGGCGAATGCCGGTTTGTGGCACACCGGCACCCCCAAATGTCTTCCGTTGGTGCTCAAACTTTGCGTGGCCGCTTTATCCGACCCGAGAACTTTCTATGTGATTTCCGAGAATTTTATTCCGGACCCCGGAATCCCGAAAACCGTGTATTATACACTTCAATTTCAAATGTTCGAAGGTCGTACCGGACCCGTTTTTTTTCTCCCTGTTTTTCAATCACGCGTCCGAGCTCATTTCAGAATCAACCTGTTCGATTTCGAATCAACCTGTTTCGATTTCAAATAACGAGCTTTAACACATTTTTCACGATAATCCGAGTTTCGCGAATGCGGTTTGGGCACACCGACCCCCAAATGTCTTCCGTTGGTGCTCAAACTTTGCGTGGCCGCTTTATCTGACCCGAGGAACTTTCTATGTGATTTCCGAGAATTTTATTCCGGACCCCGAATCCCGAAAACCGTGTATTATACACTTCAATTTCAAATTGCTCTAAGGTCGTACGAACCTCGTTTTTTTTCTCCCCGTTTTTCAATCACGTGTCCGAGCTCATTTCAGGAATCAACCTGTTCGATTTCAGGAATCAACCTGTTCGATTTCAGCCTCAAATAACGAGCTTTAACACATTTTTCACGATAATCCGAGTTTCGGCGAATGCTGGTTTGTGGCACATACACCGGCACCCCAAATGTCTTCCGTTGGTGCTCAAACTTTGCGTGGCCGCTTTATCCGACCCGAGGAACTTTCTATGTGATTTCCTGAGAATTTTATTCCGGACCCCTAATCCCGAAAACCGTGTATTATACACTTCAATTTCAAATGCTCGGAAGGTCGTACCGGACCCGTTTTTTTTCTCCCTGTTTTTCAATCACGCGTCCGAGCTCATTTCAGAATCAACCCGTTCGATTTCAGAATCAACCTGCTTCGATTTCAAATTTCAAATAACGAGCTTTAACACATTTTTCACGATAATCCGAGTTTCGGCGAATGCCGGTTTGTGGCACACCGACACCCCAAATGTCTTCCGTTGGTGCTCAAACTTTGCGTGGCCGCTTTATCCGACCCGAGGAACTTTCTATGTGATTTCCGAGAATTTTATTCCGGACCCCGAATCCCGAAAACCGTGTATTATACACTTCAATTTCAAATTTGCTCGAAGGTCGTACTCGAACCCGTTTTTTTTCTCCCTGTTTTTCAATCACGCGTCCGAGCTCATTT
This sequence comes from Silene latifolia, assembly GCF_048544455.1. Taxonomy (NCBI): domain Eukaryota; kingdom Viridiplantae; phylum Streptophyta; class Magnoliopsida; order Caryophyllales; family Caryophyllaceae; genus Silene; species Silene latifolia. The sequence goes on along the minus strand of NC_133536.1, from coordinate 208,682,992 downwards.
CAGAATCAACCCGTTCGATTTCAGAATCAACCTTGTTCGATTTCAAATCAAATAACGAGCTTTAACACATTTTTCACGATAATCCGAGTTTCTGCGAATGCTGGTTTGGGCACACCGGCACCCCCAAATGTCTTCCGTTGGTGCTCAAACTTTGCGTGGCCGCTTTATCCGACCCGAGAAACTTTCTATGTGATTTCCGGAGAATTTTATTCCGGGACCCCGAATCCCGAAAAACCGTGTATTATACACTTCAATTTCAAATGCTCGAAGGTCGTACGAACCCGTTTTTTTTCTCCCCGTTTTTCAATCACGCGTCCGAGCTCATTTCAGGAATCAACCTTTGTTTCGATTTCAAATTCAAATAACGAGCTTTAACACATTTTTCACGATAATCCGAGTTTCGGCGCGAATGCTGGTTTCTGGCACACCGGCACCCCCAAATGTCTTCCGTTGGTGCTCAAACTTTGCGTGGCCGCTTTATCTGACCCGAGGAACTTTCTATGTGATTTCCGGAGAAATTTATTCCGGACCCCGAATCCCGAAAACCGTGTATTATACACTTCAATTTCACTGCTCGGAAGGTCGTACTCGAACCCGTTTCTTTTTCTCCCTGTTTTTCAATCACGCGTCCGAGCTCATTTCAGAATCAACCTGTTCGATTTCGTGAATCATTTCGATTTCACCTCAAATAACGAGCTTTAACACATTTTTCACGATAATCCGAGTTTCGCGAATGCTGGTTTGTGGCACACCGACCCCCAAATGTCTTCCGTTGGTGCTCAAACTTTGCGTGGCCGCTTTATCTGACCCGAGGAACTTTCTATGTGATTTCCGGAGAATTTTATTCCCGGACCCCCTAATCCCGAAAACCGTGTATTATACACTTCAATTTCAAATGCTCGGAAGGTCGTACTGAACCTCGTTTCTTTTTCTCCCTGTTTTTCAATCACGCGTCCGAGCTCATTTCAGAATCAACCTGCTCGATTTCAGAATCAACCTTCAAAATAACGAGCTTTAACACATTTTTCATGATAATCAGAGTTTCGGCGAATGCTGGTTTGTGGCACACCGGCACCCCCAAATGTCTTCCGTTGGTGCTCAAACTTTGCGTGGCCGCTTTATCTGACCCGAGAACTTTCTATGTGATTTCCGGAGAATTTTATTCCGGGACCCCGGAATCCCAAAAAACCGTGTATTATACACTTCAATTTCAGCCGTTCTGAAGGTCGTACCGGACCCTGTTTCTTTTTCTCCCTGTTTTTCAATCACGCGTCCGAGCTCATTTCAGAATCAACCTGTTTTTATTTCAGAATCAACCTGTTCGATTTTCCTCAAATAACGAGCTTTAACACATTTTTCACGATAATCCGAGTTTCGCGAATGCCGGGTTTGTGGCACACCGGCACCCCCAAATGTCTTCCGTTGGTGCTCAAACTTTGCGTGGCCGCTTTATCCGACCCGAGGAACTTTCTATGTGATTTCCGGAGAATTTTATTCCGGACCCCTAATCCCGAAAACCGTGTATTATACACTTCAATTTCAAATGTTCTAAGGTCGTACCGAACCTCGTTTTTTTTCCCTATTTTTCAATCACGCGTCCGAGCTCATTTCAGAATCAACCTGTTCGATTTCAGAATCAACCTCCGTTCGATTTCATTTCACCTCAAATAACGAGCTTTAACACATTTTTCACGATAATCCGAGTTTCGGCGAATGCTGGTTTCAGGCACACCGGCACCCCCAAATGTCTTCCGTTGGTGCTCAAACTTTGCGTGGCCGCTTTATCCGACCCGAGGAACTTTCTATGTGATTTCCGGAGAATTTTATTCCGGACCCCTGAATCCCGAAAAACCGTGTATTATACACTTCAATTTCAAATTTGCTCGAAGGTCGTACCGAACCCTGTTTTTTTTTCTCCCTGTTTTTCAATCACGCGTCCGAGCTCATTTCAGAATCAACCTGTTCGATTTCAGAATCAACCTGTCGATTTCAAATAACGAGCTTTAACACATTTTTCACGATAATCCGAGTTTCGCGAATGTCGGTTTGGGCACACCGACCCCCAAATGTCTTCCGTTGGTGCTCAAACTTTGCGTGGCCGCTTTATCAGACCCGAGAACTTTCTATGTGATTTCCGAGAATTTTATTCCGGACCCCGAATCCCGAAAACCGTGTATTATACACTTCAATTTCAAATGCTCGGAAGGTCGTACTCGAACTCGTTTTTTTCTCCCTATTTTTCAATCACGCGTCCGAGCTCATTTCAGAATCAACCTGTTCGATTTCAAATCAACCTGTCGATTTCAAATAAATAACGAGCTTTAACACATTTTTCACGATAATCCGAGTTTCGGCGAATGCCGGTTTGTGGCACACCGGCACCCCCAAATGTCTTCCGTTGGTGCTCAAACTTTGCGTGGCCGCTTTATTCGACCCGAGGAACTTTCTATGTGATTTTCGGAGAATTTTATTCCGGGACCCCGAATCCCGAAAAACCGTGTATTATACACTTCAATTTCAAATTGCTCAAGGTCGTACCGAACCCGTTTTTTTTCTCCTCGTTTTTCAATCACGCGTCCGAGCTCATTTCAGAATCAACCTGTTCGATTTCAGAATCAACCTGTTCGATTTCAAAATAACGAGCTTTAACACATTTTTCACGATAATCCGAGTTTCGGCGAATGCTGGTTTGGGCACACCGGCACCCCCAAATGTCTTCCGTTGGTGCTCAAACTTTGCGTGGCCGCTTTATCCGACCCGAGGAACTTTCTATGTGATTTCCGAGAATTTTATTCCGGACCCCGAATCCCGAAACCGTGTATTATACACTTCAATTTCAAATGCTCTTCAAGGTCGTACCGAACCTCGTTTTTTTTCTCCCTGTTTTTCAATCACGCGTCCGAGCTCATTTCAGAATCAACCTGTTCGATTTCATTTTTCAAAATAACGAGCTTTAACACATTTTTCACGATAATCCGAGTTTCGGCGAATGCTGGTTTGGGCACACCGGCACCCCCAAATGTCTTCCGTTGGTGCTCAAACTTTGCGTGGCCGCTTTATCTGACCCGAGGAACTTTCTATGTGATTTCCGGAGAATTTTATTCCGGACCCCGAATCCCGAAAACCGTGTATTATACACTTCAATTTCACTGTCGAAGGTCGTACTAACCCGTTTTTCTCCCTATTTTTCAATCACGCGTCCGAGCTCATTTCAGAATCAACCTATTCGATTTCAGAATCAACCTGTTCGATTTCAATTTCAAATAACGAGCTTTAACACATTTTTCACGATAATCCGAGTTTCTGCGAATGCCGGTTCAGGGCACACCGGCACCCCCAAATGTCTTCCGTTGGTGCTCAAACTTTGCGTGGCCGCTTTATCCGACCCGAGGAACTTTCTATGTGATTTCCGAGAATTTTATTCCGGACCCCTAATCCCGAAAACCGTGTATTATACACTTCAATTTCAAATGCTCTCGGAAGGTCGTACTGAACCTCGTTTTTTTTCTCCCTATTTTTCAATCACGCGTCCGAGCTCATTTCAGAATCAACCTATTCGATTTCAGAATCAACCCGTTCGATTTCAAATTCAAATAACGAGCTTTAACACATTTTTCACGATAATCCGAGTTTCGGCGAATGCCGGTTTGTGGCACACCGGTACCCCCAAATGTCTTCCGTTGGTGCTCAAACTTTGCGTGGCCGCTTTATCCGACCCGAGGAACTTTCTATGTGATTTCCGAGAATTTTATTCCGGACCCCTAATCCCGAAAACCGTGTATTATACACTTCAATTTCACTGCTCAAGGTCGTACCGAACCCGTTTTTTTCTCCCTATTTTTCAATCACGCGTCCGAGCTCATTTCAGAATCAACCTCGTTCGATTTCAGAATCAACCAATTTCACCAAATAACGAGGTTTAACACATTTTTCACGATAATCCGAGTTTCTGGCGAATGCCGGTTTGTGGCACACCGGACCCCCAAATGTCTTCCGTTGGTGCTCAAACTTTGCGTGGCCGCTTTATCTGACCCGAGGAACTTTCTATGTGATTTCCGGAGAATTTTATTCCGGACCCCGAATCCCGAAAACCGTGTATTATACACTTCAATTTCAAACCCGTGCTCGAAGGTCGTACCGAACCCGTTTTTTTTCCCTGTTTTTCAATCACGCGTCCGAGCTCATTTCAGAATCAACCTGTTCGATTTCAACCTGCTTCGATTTCAGCCTCAAATAACGAGCTTTAACACATTTTTCACGATAATCCGAGTTTCGCGAATGTCGGTTTGGGCACACCGGCACCCCCAAATGTCTTCCGTTGGTGCTCAAACTTTGCGTGGCCGCTTTATCCGACCCGAGGAACTTTCTATGTGATTTTCGGAGAATTTTATTCCGGGACCCCGAATCCCGAAAAACCGTGTATTATACACTTCAATTTCAAATGCTCAAGGTCGTACCGAACCCGTTTTTTTTTCTCCCTGTTTTTCAATCACGCGTCCGAGCTCATTTCAGAATCAACCTGTTCGATTTCAGAATCAACCCGTTCAAATAAATAACGAGCTTTAACACATTTTTCACGATAATCCGAGTTTCGGCGAATGTCGGTTTGTGGCACACCGGCACCCCCAAATGTCTTCCGTTGGTGCTCAAACTTTGCGTGGCCGCTTTATCCGACCCGAGGAACTTTCTATGTGATTTCCGAGAATTTTATTCCGGACCCCTAATCCCGAAAACCGTGTATTATACACTTCAATTTCACTGCTCGGAAGGTCGTACCGGAACCCGTTTTTTTTTCTCCCTGTTTTTCAATCACGCGTCCGAGCTCATTTCAGAATCAACCTCGTTCGATTTCAACCTGTTCGATTTCAAATAACGAGCTTTAACACATTTTTCACGATAATCCGAGTTTCTGCGAATGTCGGTTTGGGCACACCGGCACCTTTAAATGTCTTCCGTTGGTGCTCAAACTTTGCGTGGCCGCTTTATCCGACCCGAGGAACTTTCTATGTGATTTCCGGAGAATTTTATTCCGGACCCCGAATCCCGAAAACCGTGTATTATACACTTCAATTTCAAATGCTCGGAAGGTCGTACGAACCCGTTTTTTTTCTCCCCGTTTTTCAATCACGCGTCCGAGCTCATTTCAGGAATCAACCTGTTCGATTTCAAGAATCAACCTGTTCGATTTCAGCCTCAAATAACGAGCTTTAACACATTTTTCACGATAATCCGAGTTTCTGCGAATGCTGGTTTGGGCACACCGGCACCCCCAAATGTCTTCCGTTGGTGCTCAAACTTTGCGTGGCCGCTTTATCCGACCCGAGGAACTTTCTATGTGATTTTCGGAGAATTTTGTTCCCGGACCCCTGAATCCCGAAAAACCGTGTATTATACACTTCAATTTCACTGCTCAAGGTCGTACTGAACCCGTTTTTTTTTCTCCCTATTTTTCAATCACGCGTCCGAGCTCATTTCAGAATCAACCTGTTTCGATTTCAGAATCAACCCGTTCGATTTCAAATTCAAATAACGAGCTTTAACACATTTTTCACGATAATCCGAGTTTCGGCGAATGCTGGTTTGTGGCACACCGGCACCCCCAAATGTCTTCCGTTGGTGCTCAAACTTTGCGTGGCCGCTTTATCTGACCCGAGGAACTTTCTATGTGATTTTCGGAGAATTTTATTCCGGGACCCCGAATCCCGAAAAACCGTGTATTATACACTTCAATTTCAAATGCTCGGAAGGTCGTACGAACCTCGTTTTTTTTCTCCCGTTTTTCAATCACGCGTCCGAGCTCATTTCAGGAATCAACCTGTTCGATTTCAGACTCAAATAACGAGCTTTAACACATTTTTCACGATAATCCGAGTTTCGGCGAATGCTGGTTTGTGGCACACCGGCACCCCCAAATGTCTTCCGTTGGTGCTCAAACTTTGCGTGGCCGCTTTATCTGACCCGAGAAACTTTCTATGTGATTTCCGGAGAATTTTATTCCGGACCCCGGAATCCCGAAAACCGTGTATTATACACTTCAATTTCAAATGCTCGGAAGGTCGTACCGAACCCGTTTTTTTTCCCTTGTTTTTCAATCACGCGTCCGAGCTCATTTCAGAATCAACCTGTTCGATTTCAGAATCAACCTGTTCGATTTCAAAATAACGAGCTTTAACACATTTTTCACGATAATCCGAGTTTCGGCGAATGCTGGTTTGTGGCACACCGGACCCCCAAATGTCTTCCGTTGGTGCTCAAACTTTGCGTGGCCGCTTTATCTTGACCCGAGGAACTTTCTATGTGATTTCCGAGAATTTTATTCCGGACCCCTAATCCCGAAAACCGTGTATTATACACTTCAATTTCACTGCTCGGAAGGTCGTACCGAACCTCGTTTTTTTTCCCTATTTTTCAATCACGCGTCCGAGCTCATTTCAGAATCAACCTGTTTGATTTCAACCATTTCAATAAATAACGAGCTTTAACACATTTTTCACGATAATCCGAGTTTCGCGAATGGTTTGGTTTGGCACACCGACCCCCAAATGTCTTCCGTTGGTGCTCAAACTTTGCGTGGCCGCTTTATCCGACCCGAGGAACTTTCTATGTGATTTCCGAGAATTTTATTCCGGACCCCGAATCCCGAAACCGTGTATTATACACTTCAATTTCAAATGCTCGGAAGGTCAAACCGAACCTCGTTTTTTCTCCCCGTTTTTCAATCACGCGTCCGAGCTCATTTCAGGAATCAACCCGTTCGATTTCAGGAATCAACCCGTTCGATTTCAGCCTTAAATAACGAGCTTTAACACATTTTTCACGATAATCCGAGTTTCGGCGAATGCTGGTTTGTGGCACACCGGCACCCCCAAATGTCTTCCGTTAGTGCTCAAACTTTGCGTGGCCGCTTTATCTCGACCCGAGGAACTTTCTATGTGATTTCCGAGAATTTTATTCCAGGACCCCTAATCCCGAAAACCGTGTATTATACACTTCAATTTCAAATTTCTGCTCTAAGGTCGTACGAACCCGTTTTTTTCCCCGTTTTTCAATCACGCGTCCGAGCTCATTTCAGGAATCAACCCGTTCGATTTCAGAATCAACCCGTTCGATTTCAAATAAATAACGAGCTTTAACACATTTTTCACGATAATCCGAGTTTCGGCGAATGCTGGTTTGTGGCACACCGGCACCCCCAAATGTCTTCCGTTGGTGCTCAAACTTTGCGTGGCCGCTTTATCTGACCCGAGGAACTTTCTATGTGATTTCCGAGAATTTTATTCCGGACCCCCTAATCCCGAAAACCGTGTATTATACACTTCAATTTCAAATTGCTGCTCTAAGGTCGTACCGAACCCGTTTTTTTTCCCTATTTTTCAATCACGCGTCCGAGCTCATTTCAGAATCAACCTGTTCGATTTCAGAATCAACCTGTTCGATTTCAATTTCAAATAACGAGCTTTAACACATTTTTCACGATAATCCGAGTTTCTGCGAATGCGGTTTGGGCACACCGCACCCCCAAATGTCTTCCGTTGGTGCTCAAACTTTGCGTGGCCGCTTTATCCGACCCGAGGAACTTTCTATGTGATTTCCGGAGAATTTTATTCCGGACCCCGAATCCCGAAAACCGTGTATTATACACTTCAATTTCAAATGCTCTAAGGTCGTACGAACCCGTTTTTTTTCCCCCGTTTTTCAATCACGTGTCCGAGCTCATTTCAGGAATCAACCTGTTCGATTTCAGAATCAACCTGTTCGATTTCAATTTCAAATAACGAGCTTTAACACATTTTTCACGATAATCCGAGTTTCTGCGAATGCCGGTTTAGGGCACACCGGACCCCCAAATGTCTTCCGTTGGTGCTCAAACTTTGCGTGGCCGCTTTATCCGACCCGAGGAACTTTCTATGTGATTTCCGAGAATTTTATTCCGGACCCCGAATCCCGAAACCGTGTATTATACACTTCAATTTCAAATGCTCGGAAGGTCGTACGAACCCGTTTTTTTTCTCCCGTTTTTCAATCACGCGTCCGAGCTCATTTCAAGAATCAACCTGTTCGATTTCAGAATCAACCTGTTCGATTTCAATTTCAAATAACGAGCTTTAACACATTTTTCACGATAATCCGAGTTTCGCGAATGTCGGTTTGGGCACACCGGACCCCCAAATGTCTTCCGTTGGTGCTCAAACTTTGCGTGGCCGCTTTATCTGACCCGAGGAACTTTCTATGTGATTTCCGGAGAATTTTATTCCGGACCCCGAATCCCGAAAACCGTGTATTATACACTTCAATTTCAAATGCTCTAAGGTCGACTCGAACCTCGTTTTTTTTCTCCCTGTTTTTCAATCACGCGTCCGAGCTCATTTCAGCAACATTTCAGAATCAACCTGTTCGATTTCAGAAATCAAATAACGAGCTTTAACACATTTTTCACGATAATCCGAGTTTCGGCGAATGTCGGTTTGTGGCACACCGGCACCCCCAAATGTCTTCCGTTGGTGCTCAAACTTTGCGTGGCCGCTTTATCCGACCCGAGGAACTTTCTATGTGATTTCCGAGAATTTTATTCCGGACCCCGAATCCCGAAAACCGTGTATTATACACTTCAATTTCAAATGTCGGAAGGTCGTACCGAACCTCGTTTTTTTTCTCCCTGTTTTTCAATCACGCGTCCGAGCTCATTTCAGAATCAACCTGTTCGATTTCGTGAATCAACCCGTTCGATTTCACCTCAAATAACGAGCTTTAACACATTTTTCACGATAATCCGAGTTTCGGCGAATGCCGGTTTCAGGCACACCGGCACCCCCAAATGTCTTCCGTTGGTGCTCAAACTTTGCGTGGCCGCTTTATCCGACCCGAGGAACTTTCTATGTGATTTCCGGAGAATTTTATTCCGGACCCCGAATCCCGAAAACCGTGTATTATACACTTCAATTTCAAATGCTCGGAAGGTCGTACCGGACCCGTTTTTTTTCTCCCTGTTTTTCAATCACGCGTCCGAGCTCATTTCAGAATCAACCTGTTCGATTTCAGGAATCAACCCGTTCGATTTCAGTCTCAAATAACGAGCTTTAACACATTTTTCACGATAATCCGAGTTTCGGCGAATGCTGGTTTGTGGCACACCGACACCCCCAAATGTCTTCCGTTGGTGCTCAAACTTTGCGTGGCCGCTTTATCCGACCCGAGGAACTTTCTATGTGATTTCCGAGAATTTTATTCCGGACCCCGAATCCCGAAAACCGTGTATTATACACTTCAATTTCACTGCTCGGAAGGTCGTACCGGAACCTGTTTTTTTCTCCCTGTTTTTCAATCACGCGTCCGAGCTCATTTCAGAATCAACCTGTTCGATTTCAGAATCAACCTCAAATAAATAACGAGCTTTAACACATTTTTCACGATAATCCGAGTTTCTGCGAATGCTGGTTTGTGGCACACCGGCACCCCAAATGTCTTCCGTTGGTGCTCAAACTTTGCGTGGCCGCTTTATCCGACCCGAGGAACTTTCTATGTGATTTCCGAGAATTTTATTCCGGACCCCGAATCCCGAAAACCGTGTATTATACACTTCAATTTCAAATGCTCGGAAGGTCGACCGAACCCGTTTCTTTTTCTCCCTATTTTTCAATCACGCGTCCGAGCTCATTTCAGAATCAACCTGTTCGATTTCAGAATCAACCTGCGTTCGATTTCAAATTTCAAATAACGAGCTTTAACACATTTTTCACGATAATCCGAGTTTCGGCGAATGCCGGTTTGTGGCACACCGACACCCCCAAATGTCTTCCGTTGGTGCTCAAACTTTGCGTGGCCGCTTTATCCGACCCGAGGAACTTTCTATGTGATTTTCGGAGAATTTTATTCCGGGACCCCGAATCCCGAAAAACCGTGTATTATACACTTCAATTTCAAATGTTCTCGGAAGGTCGTACCGAACCTCGTTTTTTTTCTCCCTGTTTTTCAATCACGCGTCCGAGCTCATTTCAGAATCAACCCGTTCGAAATCAACCTGTTTTATTTCAAATTTCAAATAACGAGCTTTAACACATTTTTCACGATAATCCGAGTTTCGGCGAATGCCGGTTTGTGGCACACCGGCACCCCCAAATGTCTTCCGTTGGTGCTCAAACTTTGCGTGGCGCTTTATCTGACCCGAGGAACTTTCTATGTGATTTCCGGAGAATTTTGTTTCGGGACCCCGAATCCCGAAAAACCGTGTATTATACACTTCAATTTCAAATGCTCGGAAGGTCGTACCGGACCCTGTTTCTTTTTCTCCTTTTTTTCAATCACGCGTCCGAGCTCATTTCAGGAATCAACCTGTTCGATTTCAGGAATCAACCCGTTCGATTTCATTCTCAAATAACGAGCTTTAACACATTTTTCACGATAATCCGAGTTTCGGCGAATGCTGGTTTGTGGCACACCGGCACCCCCAAATGTCTTCCGTTGGTGCTCAAACTTTGCGTGGCCGCTTTATCTGACCCGAGAACTTTCTATGTGATTTCCGGAGAATTTTGTTCCGGGAACCCGAATCCCGAAAACCGTGTATTATACACTTCAATTTCACTGCTCGGAAGGTCGTACCGGAACCTGTTTCTTTTTCTCCCTATTTTTCAATCACGCGTCCGAGCTCATTTCAGAATCAACCTTTCGATTTCAGAATCAACCCGTTCGATTTCAAAATAAATAACGAGCTTTAACACATTTTTCACGATAATCCGAGTTTCGGCGAATGCCGGTTTGTGGCACACCGGCACCCCCAAATGTCTTCCGTTGGTGCTCAAACTTTGCGTGGCCGCTTTATCCGACCCGAGGAACTTTCTATGTGATTTCCGGAGAATTTTGTTTCGGGACCCCGAATCCCGAAAAACCGTGTATTATACACTTCAATTTCAAATGCTCTAAGGTCGTACTGAACCCGTTTTTTTTCCCCGTTTTTCAATCACGCGTCCGAGCTCATTTCAGAATCAACCTGTTTCGATTTCAGAATCAACCCGTTCGATTTCACCAAAATAACGAGCTTTAACACATTTTTCACGATAATCCGAGTTTCGGCGAATGTCGGTTTGTGGCACACCGGCACCCCCAAATGTCTTCCGTTGGTGCTCAAACTTTGCGTGGCCGCTTTATCCGACCCGAGGAACTTTCTATGTGATTTCCGGAGAATTTTATTCCGGACCCCTAATCCCGAAAACCGTGTATTATACACTTCAATTTCAAATGCTCGGAAGGTCGTACTGAACCCGTTTCTTTTTCTCTTTGTTTTTCAATCACGCGTCCGAGCTCATTTCAGAATCAACCTGTTCGATTTCAGAATCAACCTTTCGATTTCAAATAACGAGCTTTAACACATTTTTCACGATAATCCGAGTTTCGGCGAATGCCGGTTTGTGGCACACCGGCACCCCCAAATGTCTTCCGTTGGTGCTCAAACTTTGCGTGGCCGCTTTATCCGACCCGAGGAACTTTCTATGTGATTTCCGGAGAATTTTATTCCGGACCCCTAATCCCGAAAACCGTGTATTATACACTTCAATTTCAAATGCTCGAAGGTCGTACCGAACCTGTTTTTCTCCCCGTTTTTCAATCACGCGTCCGAGCTCATTTCAGAATCAACCTGTTCGATTTCAGAATCAACCCGTTCGATTTCAAATAAATAACGAGCTTTAACACATTTTTCACGATAATCCGAGTTCGGCGAATGCCGGTTTGTGGCACACCGACACCCCCAAATGTCTTCCGTTGGTGCTCAAACTTTGCGTGGCCGCTTTATCAGACCCGAGAACTTTCTATGTGATTTCCGGAGAATTTTATTCCGGGACCCCTAATCCCGAAAACCGTGTATTATACACTTCAATTTCACTGCTCGAAGGTCGTACTTTTAACCTGTTTCTTTTTCTCCCTGTTTTTCAATCACGCGTCCGAGCTCATTTCAGAATCAACCTGTTCGATTTCAGAATCAACCCGTTCGATTTCAACGAGCTTTAACACATTTTTCACGATAATCCGAGTTTCTGCGAATGCTGGTTTGTGGCACACCAGCACCCCCAAATGTCTTCCGTTGGTGCTCAAACTTTGCGTGGCCGCTTTATCCGACCCGAGAACTTTCTATGTGATTTCCGAGAATTTTATTCCGGACCCCGATCCCGAAAACCGTGTATTATACACTTCAATTTCACTGCTCGGAAGGTCGTACGAACCCGTTTTTTTTCTCCCTGTTTTTCAATCACGCGTCCGAGCTCATTTCAGAATCAACCTGTTCGATTTCAGAATCAACCTGCTCGATTTCAAATTTCAAATAACGAGCTTTAACACATTTTTCACGATAATCCGAGTTCGGCGAATGCTGGTTTAGGCACACCGGCACCCCCAAATGTCTTCCGTTGGTGCTCAAACTTTGCGTGGCCGCTTTATCTGACCCGAGGAACTTTCTATGTGATTTCGGAGAATTTTATTCCGGGACCCCGAATCCCGAAAAACCGTGTATTATACACTTCAATTTCAAATGCTCGGAAGGTCGTACTGAACCCGTTTATTTTCTCCCTGTTTTTCAATCACGCGTCCGAGCTCATTTCAGAATCAACCTGTTCGATTTCAGGAATCAACCTGTTCGATTTCAGAATCAAATAACGAGCTTTAACACATTTTTCACGATAATCCGAGTTTCGGCGAATGCTGGTTTGTGGCACACCGGACCCCCAAATGTCTTCCGTTGGTGCTCAAACTTTGCGTGGCCGCTTTATCTCGACCCGAGGAACTTTCTATGTGATTTCCGAGAATTTTATTCCGGACCCCGAATCCCGAAAACCGTGTATTATACACTTCAATTTCACTGCTCGGAAGGTCGTACTGAACCTCGTTTTTTTTCTCCCTGTTTTTCAATCACGCGTCCGAGCTCATTTCAGAATCAACCTGTTCGATTTCAGAATCAACCCGTTCGATTTCAAATCAAATAACGAGCTTTAACACATTTTTCACGATAATCCGAGTTTCGCGAATGTCGGTTTGGGCACACCGGCACCCCCAAATGTCTTCCGTTGGTGCTCAAACTTTGCGTGGCCGCTTTATCTCGACCCGAGGAACTTTCTATGTGATTTCCGGAATTTTATTCCGGACCCCGAATCCCGAAAACCGTGTATTATACACTTCAATTTCAAATGCTCGAAGGTCGTACTGAACCCGTTTTTTTCCCTATTTTTCAATCACGCGTCCGAGCTCATTTCAGAATCAACCTGTTTGATTTCAGGAATCAACTCAAATAACGAGCTTTAACACATTTTTCACGATAATCCGAGTTTCGGCGAATGCTGGTTTGTGGCACACCGGACCCCCAAATGTCTTCCGTTGGTGCTCAAACTTTGCGTGGCCGCTTTATCTGACCCGAGGAACTTTCTATGTGATTTCCGGAGAATTTTGTTTCGGGACCCCGAATCCCGAAAAACCGTGTATTATACACTTCAATTTCAAATGCTCTAAGGTCGTACTGAACCCGTTTTTTTCTCCCTGTTTTTCAATCACGCGTCCGAGCTCATTTCAGAATCAACCTGTTCGATTTCAGAATCAACCCGTTCGATAAAATAACGAGCTTTAACACATTTTTCACGATAATCCGAGTTTCGGCGAATGTAGGTTTATGGCACACCGGCACCCCCAAATGTCTTCCGTTGGTGCTCAAACTTTGCGTGGCCGCTTTATCTCGACCCGAGGAACTTTCTATGTGATTTCCGAGAATTTTATTCCGGACCCCGAATCCCGAAAACCGTGTATTATACACTTCAATTTCAAATGCTCTAAGGTCGTACCGAACCTCGTTTTTTTTTCCCTGTTTTTCAATCACGCGTCCGAGCTCATTTCAGGAATCAACCTGTTCGATTTCAGAAATCAACCTGTTCGATTTCAGCCTCAAATAACGAGCTTTAACACATTTTTCACGATAATCCGAGTTTCGGCGAATGCTGGTTTGTGGCACACCGGCACCCCCAAATGTCTTCCGTTGGTGCTCAAACTTTGCGTGGCCGCTTTATCCGACCCGAGGAACTTTCTATGTGATTTCCGGAGAATTTTATTCCGGACCCCGAATCCCGAAAACCGTGTATTATACACTTCAATTTCAAATGCTCGGAAGGTCGTACTTAACCTGTTTTTTTTCTCCCCGTTTTTTCAATCACGCGTCCGAGCTCATTTCAGGAATCAACCTGTTCGATTTCAGCCTTAAATAACGAGCTTTAACACATTTTTCACGATAATCCGAGTTTCGGCGAATGCTGGTTTGTGGCACACCGGCACCCCCAAATGTCTTCCGTTGGTGCTCAAACTTTGCGTGGCCGCTTTATCTGACCCGAGAAACTTTCTATGTGATTTCCGGAGAATTTTATTCCGGACCCTAATCCCGAAAACCGTGTATTATACACTTCAAATTCAAATGCTCGGAAGGTCGTACTTAACCCGTTTTTTTTCTCCCTGTTTTTCAATCACGCGTCCGAGCTCATTTCAGAATCAACCTGTTCGATTTCAGAATTTCGATTTCAAATAAATAACGAGCTTTAACACATTTTTCACGATAATCCGAGTTTCTGCGAATGTCGGTTTAGGCACACCAACCCCCAAATGTCTTCCGTTGGTGCTCAAACTTTGCGTGGCCGCTTTATCTGACCCGAGGAACTTTCTATGTGATTTCCGGAGAATTTTGTTTCGGGACCCCGAATCCCGAAAAACCGTGTATTATACACTTCAATTTCAAATTGCTCGGAAGGTCGTACGAACCTCGTTTTTTTTCTCCCTGTTTTTCAATCACGCGTCCGAGCTCATTTCAGAATCAACCCTCGATTTCAGAATCAACCTTGATTTCACCAAATAACGAGCTTTAACACATTTTTCACGATAATCCGAGTTTCTGGGAATGCTTGGTTCAGGCACACCGGCACCCCCAAATGTCTTCCGTTGGTGCTCAAACTTTGCGTGGCCGCTTTATCCGACCCGAGGAACTTTCTATGTGATTTCCGGAGAATTTTATTCCGGACCCCTGAATCCCGAAAAACCGTGTATTATACACTTCAATTTCAAATGCTCGGAAGGTCGTACTGAACCTCGTTTTTTTTCTCCCTGTTTTTCAATCACGCGTCCGAGCTCATTTCAGAATCAACCTGTTCGATTTCAGAATCAACCCGTTCGATTTCAAATTTCAAATAACGAGCTTTAACACATTTTTCTCGATAATCCGAGTTTCGGCGAATGCTGGTTTGTGGCACACCGGCACCCCCAAATGTCTTCCGTTGGTGCTCAAACTTTGCGTGGCCACTTTATCTGACCCGAGGAACTTTCTATGTGATTTCCGGAGAATTTTATTCCGGACCCCGAATCCCGAAAACCGTGTATTATACACTTCAATTTCAAATGCTCGGAAGGTCGTACGAACCCGTTTTTTTTCTCCCTGTTTTTCAATCACGCGTCCGAGCTCATTTCAGGAATCAACCTGTTTGATTTCAGAATCAACCTGTTCGATTTCAGCCTCAAATAACGAGCTTTAACACATTTTTCACGATAATCCGAGTTTCGGCGAATGCTGGTTTGTGGCACACCGGCACCTTTAAATGTCTTCCGTTGGTGCTCAAACTTTGCGTGGCCGCTTTATCTGACCCGAGAAACTTTCTATGTGATTTCCGAGAATTTTATTCCGGACCCCTAATCCCGAAAACCGTGTATTATACACTTCAATTTCAAATTGCTCGGAAGGTCGTACGAACCTCGTTTCTTTTTCTCCCTATTTTTCAATCACGCGTCCGAGCTCATTTCAGAATCAACCCGATTTGATTTCACCTCAAATAACGAGCTTTAACACATTTTTCACGATAATCCGAGTTTCGGCGAATGCTGGTTTGTGGCACACCGGCACCCCCAAATGTCTTCCGTTGGTGCTCAAACTTTGCGTGGCCGCTTTATCCGACCCGAGAAACTTTCTATGTGATTTCCGGAGAATTTTATTCCGGACCCCGAATCCCGAAACCGTGTATTATACACTTCAATTTCAAATGCTCGGAAGGTCGTACGAACCTCGTTTCTTTTTCTCCCTGTTTTTCAATCACGCGTCCGAGCTCATTTCAGAATCAACCTGTTCGATTTCAGGAATCAACCTGTTCGATTTCAGAAATCAAATAACGAGCTTTAACACATTTTTCACGATAATCCGAGTTTCGGCGAATGCTGGTTTGGGCACACCGGCACCCCCAAATGTCTTCCGTTGGTGCTCAAACTTTGCGTGGCCGCTTTATCCGACCCGAGGAACTTTCTATGTGATTTCCGGAGAATTTTGTTTCGGGACCCCGAATCCCGAAAAACCGTGTATTATACACTTCAATTTCAAAGCTCGAAGGTCGACCGAACCTCGTTTCTTTTTCTCCCCGTTTTTCAATCACGTGTCCGAGCTCATTTCAAGAATCAACCTGTTCGATTTCAGAATCAACCTGTTCGATTTCAACCTCAAATAACGAGCTTTAACACATTTTTCACGATAATCCGAGTTTCTGCGAATGTCGGTTTGGGCACACCGGCACCCCCAAATGTCTTCCGTTGGTGCTCAAACTTTGCGTGGCCGCTTTATCCGACCCGAGGAACTTTCTATGTGATTTCCGAGAATTTTATTCCGGACCCCGAATCCCGAAAACCGTGTATTATACACTTCAATTTCAAATGCTCGGAAGGTCGTACTGAACCCGTTTTTTTTTCTCCCTGTTTTTCAATCACGCGTCCGAGCTCATTTCAGAATCAACCCGTTCGATTTCGAAATCAACCCGTTTGATTTCACCAAATAACGAGCTTTAACACATTTTTCACGATAATCCGAGTTTCGGCGAATGCTGGTTTGTGGCACACCGCACCCCCAAATGTCTTCCGTTGGTGCTCAAACTTTGCGTGGCCGCTTTATCTGACCCGAGGAACTTTCTATGTGATTTCCGAGAATTTTATTCCGGACCCCTAATCCCGAAAACCGTGTATTATACACTTCAATTTCACTGCTCGAAGGTCGTACTCGAACCCGTTTTTTTTCTCCCGTTTTTCAATCACGTGTCCGAGCTCATTTATGGAATCAACCTGTTAAATTTCAGAATCAACCTCATTTCAATAACGAGCTTTAACACATTTTTCACGATAATCCGAGTTTCGGCGAATGCTGGTTTGTGGCACACCGGCACCCCCAAATGTCTTCCGTTGATGCTCAAACTTTGCGTGGCCGCTTTATCTGACCCGAGGAACTTTCTATGTGATTTCCGGAGAATTTTATTCCGGGACCCCGGAATCCCGAAACACCGTGTATTATACACTTCAATTTCAAACTGCTCGGAAGGTCGTACCGAACCTCGTTTTTCTCCCTATTTTTCAATCACGCGTCCGAGCTCATTTCAGAATCAACCTGTTCGATTTCAGAATCAACCTCGTTCGATTTCAAATCAAATAACGAGCTTTAACACATTTTTCACGATAATCCGAGTTTCTGCGAATGCGGGTTTGGGCACACCGACCCCCAAATGTCTTCCGTTGGTGCTCAAACTTTGCGTGGCCGCTTTATCCGACCCGAGGAACTTTCTATGTGATTTCCGGAGAATTTTATTCCGGACCCCTAATCCCGAAAACCGTGTATTATACACTTCAATTTCAAATGCTCGGAAGGTCGTACCGAACCTCGTTTTTTTTCTCCCCGTTTTTCAATCACGTGTCCGAGCTCATTTCAGAATCAACCTATTAAATTTCAGAATCAACCTGTTCGATTTCAGCATCAAATAACGAGCTTTAACACATTTTTCACGATAATCCGAGTTTCTGCGAATGCGGTTTGTGGCACACCGGCACCCCCAAATGTCTTCCGTTGGTGCTCAAACTTTGCGTGGCCGCTTTATCCGACCCGAGGAACTTTCTATGTGATTTCCGAGAATTTTATTCCGGACCCCGAATCCCGAAAAACCGTGTGTTATACACTTCAATTTCAAATGCTCAAGGTCGTACGAACCCGTTTTTTCTCCCTATTTTTCAATCACGCGTCCGAGCTCATTTCAGAATCAACCTGTTCGTTTCAGAATCAACCTGTTCGATTTCAAATTTCAAATAACGAGGTTTAACACATTTTTCACGATAATCCGAGTTTCTGCGAATGCCGGTTTGTGGCACACCGACCCCAAATGTCTTCCGTTGGTGCTCAAACTTTGCGTGGCCGCTTTATCTCGACCCGAGGAACTTTCTATGTGATTTCCGAGAATTTTATTCCGGGACCCCGAATCCCGAAAACCGTGTATTATACACTTAAATTTCAAATGTTCGGAAGGTCGTACGAACCTCGTTTTTCTCCTCCGTTTTTCAATCACGCGTCCGAGCTCATTTCAGAATCAACCTGTTCGATTTCAGCCTCAAATAACGAGCTTTAACACATTTTTCACGATAATCCGAGTTTCGGCGAATGCTGGTTTGTGGCACACCGGCACCCCCAAATGTCTTCCGTTGGTGCTCAAACTTTGCGTGGCCGCTTTATCCGACCCGAGGAACTTTCTATGTGATTTCCGAAAATTTTATTCCGGACCCCTAATCCCGAAAACCGTGTATTATACACTTCAATTTCACTGCTCGGAAGGTCGTACCGAACCTCGTTTTTTTTCTCCCTGTTTTTCAATCACGCGTCCGAGCTCATTTCAGGAATCAACCTGTTCGATTTCAGCCTCAAATAACGAGCTTTAACACATTTTTCACGATAATCCGAGTTTCGGCGAATGCTGGTTTGTGGCACACCGGGACCCCCAAATGTCTTCCGTTGGTGCTCAAGCTTTGCGTGGCCCCTTTATCCGACCCGAGGAACTTTCTATGTGATTTCCGGATAATTTTATTCCGGGACCCCGGAATCCCGAAAAACCGTGTATAATACACTTCAATTTCAAATGCTCAAGGTCGTACCGAACCCGTTTTTTTTTCTCCCTGTTTTTCAATCACGCGTCCGAGCTCATTTCAGAATCAACCTGTTCGACTTCAGAATCAACCTCGTTCGATTTCAAATCAAATAACGAGCTTTAACACATTTTTCACGATAATCCGAGTTTCGGCGAATGCTGGTTTGTGGCACACCGACACCTTTAAATGTCTTCCGTTGGTGCTCAAACTTTGCGTGGCCGCTTTATCTGACCCGTGGAACTTTCTATGTGATTTCCGGAGAATTTTATTCCGGGACCCCGGAATCTCGAAAAACCGTGTATTATACACTTCAATTTCAAATTGCTCGGAAGGTCGTACTTAACCGTTTTTTTTCTCCCCGTTTTTCAATAACGCGTCCGAGATCATTTCAGAATCAACCTTTCGATTTCAGAATCAACCTGCGTTCAATTTCAAATCAAATAACGAGCTTTAACACATTTTTCACGATAATCCGAGTTTCTGCGAATGTCGGTTTGGGCACACCGCACCCCCAAATGTCTTCCGTTGGTGATCAAACTTTGCGTGGCCGCTTTATCCGACCCGAGAACTTTCTATGTGATTTCCGAGAATTTTATTCCGGACCCCGAATCCCGAAAACCGTGTATTATACATTTCAATTTCAAATTGCTCGGAAGGTCGTACCGAACCCGTTTTTTTTTCTCCCTGTTTTTCAATCACGCGTCCGAGCTCATTTCAGAATCAACCTTCGATTTGAATTTCGATTTCAAATCAAATAACGAGCTTTAACACATTTTTCACGATAATCCGAGTTTCTGCGAATGCGGTTTGTGGCACACCGGCACCCCCAAATGTCTTCCGTTGGTGCTCAAACTTTGCGTTGCCGCTTTATCCGACCCGAGGAACTTTCTATGTGATTTCAGAAAATTTTATTCCGGACCCCGAATCCCGAAAAACCGTGTATTATACACTTCAATTTCAAATGCTCGGAAGGTCGTACGAACCCGTTTTTTTTTCTCCCTGTTTTTCAATCACGCGTCCGAGCTCATTTCAGAATCAACCTTCGTTTCGATTTCACCAAATAACGAGCTTTAACACATTTTTCACGATAATCCGAGTTTCGGCGAATGCTGGTTTGTGGCACACCGGGACCCCCAAATGTCTTCCGTTGGTGCTCAAACTTTGCGTGGCCGCTTTATCCGACCCGAGGAACTTTCTATGTGATTTCCGGAGAATTTTATTCCGGACCACTAATCCCGAAAACCGTGTATTATACACTTCAATTTCAAATGCGTGCTCGAAGGTCGTACGAACCCGTTTCTTTTTCTCCCTGTTTTTCAATCACGCGTCCGAGCTCATTTCAGCAATCAACCTGTTCGTTTTCAGGAATCAACCTGTTCGATTTCAGCCTCAAATAACGAGCTTTAACACATTTTTCACGATAATCCGAGTTTCGGCGAATGCTGGTTTGTGGCACACCGACACCTTTAAATGTCTTCCGTTGGTGCTCAAACTTTGCGTGGCCGCTTTATCTGACCCGTGGAACTTTCTATGTGATTTCCGGAGAATTTTATTCCGGGACCCCGGAATCTCGAAAAACCGTGTATTATACACTTCAATTTCAGCCGTTCGGAAGGTCGTACGAACCTCGTTTCTTTTTCTCCCCGATTTTCAATCACGCGTCCGAGCTCATTTCAGAATCAACCCGTTTGATTTCACCAAATAACGAGCTTTAACACATTTTTCACGATAATCCGAGTTTCGCGAATGCGTCGGTTTGTGGCACACCGGCACCCCCAAATGTCTTCCGTTGGTGCTCAAACTTTGCGTGGCCGCTTTATCCGACCCGAGGAACTTTCTATGTGATTTCCGATAATTTTATTCCGGACCCCGAATCCCGAAAACCGTGTATAATACACTTCAATTTCAAATGCTCGAAGGTCGTACCGGAACCCGTTTTTTCTCCCCGTTTTTCAATCACGCGTCCGAGCTCATTTCAGAATCAACCTTTCGATTTCAGAATCAACCTTCGATTTCACCAAACAACGAGCTTTAACACATTTTTCACGATAATCCGAGTTTCGGCGAATGCTGGTTTGTGGCACACCGACACCTTTAAATGTCTTCCGTTGGTGCTCAAACTTTGCGTGGCCGCTTTATCCGACCCGAGGAACTTTCTATGTGATTTCCGAGAATTTTATTCCGGACCCCGAATCCCGAAAACCGTGTATTATACACTTCAATTTCAAATGCTCGGAAGGTCGTGACGAACTTGTTTCTTTTTCTCCCTGTTTTTCAATAACGCATCCGAGATCATTTCAGGAATCAACCTGTTCGATTTCAGGAATCAACCTGTTCAATTTCAGCCTCAAATAACGAGCTTTAACACATTTTTCACGATAATCCGAGTTTCGGCGAATGCTGGTTTGTGGCACACCGGCTCTCCCAAATGTCTTCCGTTGGTGATCAAAATTTGCGTGGCCGCTTTATCCGACCCGAGGAACTTTCTATGTGATTTCCGGAGAATTTTATTCCGGGACCCCGGAATCCCGAAAAACCGTGTGTTATACACTTCAATTTCACCGCTCGGAAGGTCGTACCGAACCTGTTTCTTTTTCTCCCTATTTTTAAATCACGCGTCCGAGCTCATTTCAGGAATCAACCTGTTCGTTTTCAGGAATCAACCTGTTCGATTTCAGCCTCAAATAACGAGGTTTAACATATTTTTCACGATAAGCCGAGTTTCGGCGAATGCTGGTTTGTGGCACACCGGCACCCCCAAATATTTTCCGTTGATGCTCAAAATTTGCGTGGCCGCTTTATCTGACCCGAGGAACTTTCTATGTGATTTCCGGAGAATTTTATTCCGGGACCCCGGAATCCCGAAAAACCGTGTATTATACACTTCAATTTCAGCCGTTCGGAAGGTCGTACCGGAACCTGTTTATTTTTCTCCCTGTTTTTCAATCACGCGTCCGAGCTCATTTCAGGAATCAACCTGTTCGATTTCAGCCTCAAATAACGAGCTTTAACACATTTTTCACGATAATCCGAGTTTCGGCGAATGCTGGTTTGTGGCACACCGGGACCCCCAAATGTCTTCCGTAGGTGCTCAAACTTTGGGTTGGCGCTTTATCTGACCCGAGGAACTTTCTATGTGATTTCAGGAGAATTTTATTCCGGGACCCCGGAATCCCGAAAAACCGTGTATTATACACTTAAATTTCAAATGCTCGGAAGGTCGTACTGAACTTGTTTCTTTTTCTCCTGTTTTTCAATAACGCGTCCGAGATCATTTCAGAATCAACCTGTTTCGATTTCAGAATCAACCTGTTCAATTTCAATTTCAAATAACGAGCTTTAACACATTTTTCACGATAATCCGAGTTTCTGCGAATGTTTGGTTTGTGGCACCGGCACCCCCAAATGTCTTCCGTTGGTGCTCAAACTTTGCGTGGCCGCTTTATTTGACCCGAGGAACTCTCTATGTGATTTCCGGAGAATTTTATTCCTGGGCCCCGGAATCCCGAAAAACCGTGTATTTTACACTTCAATTTCAGTCGTTCGGAAGGTCGTACCGGAACCTGTTTCTTTTTCTCCCTATTTTTCAATCACGCGTCCGAGCATATTTCAGGAATCAACCTGTTTGATTTCAGCCTCAAATAAAGAGCTTTAACACATTTTTACGATAATCCGAGTTTCGGCGAATGCTGGTTTGTGGCACACCAGCACCCCCAAATGTCTTCCGTTGGTGCTCAAACTTTGCGTGGCCGCTTTATCTGACCCGAGGAAGTTTCTATGTGATTTCCGGAGAATTTTATTTTCTGGACCCCGGAATCCCGAAAAACCGTGTATATATACACTTCAATTTCAGCCGTTCGGAAGATCGTACCAGAACCTGTTTCTTTTTCTCCCTGTTTTTCAATCACGCGTCCGAGCTCATTTCAGGAATCAACATGTTCGATTTCAGCCTCAAATAACGAGCTTTAACACATTTTTCACGATAATTTGAGTTTCGGCGAATGTAGGTTTATGGCACACCGGCACCCCCAAATGTCTTCCGTTGGTGCACAAACTTTGCGTGGCCGCTTTATCTGACCCGAGGAACTTTATATTTGATTTCCGGAGAATTTTATTCCGGGACCCCGGAATCCCGAAAAACCGTGTATTATACACTTCAATTTCAGTCGTTCGGAAGGTCGTACTGGAACCTGTTTCTTTTTCTCCCTGCTTTTCAATCACCTATCCGAGCTCATTTCAGGAATCAACCTGTTCGACTTCAGAAATCAACCTGTTCGATTTCAGCCTCAAATAACGAGCTTTAACACATTTTTCTCGATAATCCGAGTTTCGGCGAATGCTGGTTTGTGGCACACCGGCACCCCCAAATGTCTTCCGTTGGTGCTCAAACTTTGCGTGGCCACTTTATCTGACCCGAGGAACTTTCTATGTGATTTCGGAGAATTTTGTTCCGGACCCGGAATCCCGAAAAACCGTGTATTATACACTTCAATTTCAGCCGTTCGGAAGATCGTACCGGAACCTGTTTCTTTTTCTCCCTGTTTTTTAATCACGCGTCCGAGCTCATTTCAGGAATCAACCTGTTCGATTTCAGCCTCAAATAACGAGCTTTAACACATTTTTCACGATAATCCGAGTTTCGGCGAATGCTGGTTTGTGGCACACCGGCACCTTTAAATGTCTTCCGTTGGTGCTCAAACTTTGCGTGGCCGCTTTATCTGACCCGAGAAACTTTCTATGTGATTTCCGTAGAATTTTATTCCGGGACCTCGGAATCCCGAAAAACCGTGTATTATACACTTCAATTTCAGCCGTTCGGAAGGTCGTACCGGAACCTGTTTCTTTTTCTCCCTATTTTTCAATCACGCGTCCGAGCTCATTTCAGGAATCAACCTGTTTGATTTGAATTTCGATTTCCTCAAATAACGAGCTTTAACACATTTTTCACGATAATCCGAGTTTCGCGAATGCTTTGGTTTGTGGCACACCAAAGACCCCCAAATGTGTTCCGTTGGTGCTTAAACTTTGCGTGGCCGCTTTATCGACCCGAGGAAGTTTCTATGTGATTTCCGAGAATTTTATTCCGGGACCCCGAATCCCGAAAAACGTGTATTATACACTTCAATTTCAAATTCGGAAGGTCGTACGAACCTGTTTTTTTTCTCCTGCTTTTCAATCACGCGTCCGAGCTCATTTCAGGAATCAACCTGTTCGATTTAATCCTCAAATAACGAGCTTTAACACATTTTTCACGATAATCCGAGTTTCGCGAATCTTCGGTTTGGGCACACCGGCACCCCCAAATGTCTTCCGTTGGTGCTCAAACTTTGCGTGGCCGCTTTATCTGACCCGAGGAACTTTCTATGTGATTTCCGGAGAATTTTATTCCGGACCCCGAATCTGAAAACCGTGTATTATACACTTCAATTTCAATCGTTCGGAAGGTCGTACGAACCCGTTTCTTTTTCTCCTCGCTTTTCAATCACGTGTCCGAGCTCATTTCAGAATCAACCTGTTCGACTTCAGAATCAACCTGTTCGATTTCAAATTTCAAATAAATAACGAGCTTTAACACATTTTTCTCGATAATCCGAGTTTCGGCGAATGTTTGGTTTGGGCACACCGGCACCCCCAAATGTTTTCCGTTGGTGCTCAAACTTTACGTGGCCACTTTATCCGACCCGAGGAACTTTCTATGTGATTTCCGGAGAATTTTATTCCGGGACCCCTAATCCCGAAAACCGTGTATTATACACTTCAATTTCAAATGTTCGGAAGGTCGTACCGAACCTCGTTTTTTCCCTCTCCTTTTTTCAATCACGCGTCCGAGCTCATTTCAAGAATCAACCTGTTCGATTTCAGAATCAACCTGTTCGATTTCAGAATCAACCTTTGTTCGATTTTATCCTCAAATAACGAGCTTTAACACATTTTTCACGATAATCCGAGTTTCGGCGAATGCTGGTTTGTGGCACACCGGCACCCCCAAATGTCTTCCGTTGGTGCTCAAACTTTGCGTGGCCGTTTTATCTGACCCGAGAAACTTTCTATGTGATTTCCGTAGAATTTTATTCCGGGACCTCGGAATCCTGAAAAAACGTGTATTACACTTCAATTTCAGCCGTTCGGAAGGTCGTACCGGAACCTGTTTTTTTTTCTCCCTATTTTTCAATCACGCGTCCGAGCTCATTTCAGGAATCAACCTGTTTGATTTCAGCCTCAAATAACGAGCTTTAACACATTTTTCACGATAATCCGAGTTTCGGCGAATGCTGGTTTGTGGCACACCAGCACCCCCAAATGTCTTCCGTTGGTGCTTAAACTTTGCGTGGCCGCTTTATCTGACCCGAGGAAGTTTCTATGTGATTTCCGGAGAATTTTATTCCGGAACCCCGGAATCCCGAAACCGTTTATATACACTTCAATTTCACCGTCGGAAGGTCGTACCGAACCCGTTTTTTTTCTCCTCGCTTTTCAATCACGCGTCCGAGCTCATTTCAGGAATCAACCTGTTCGATTTCAGCCTCAAATAACGAGCTTTAACACATTTTTCAC
The DNA here is from genome assembly GCF_048544455.1 of Silene latifolia. Lineage (NCBI taxonomy): Eukaryota > Viridiplantae > Streptophyta > Magnoliopsida > Caryophyllales > Caryophyllaceae > Silene > Silene latifolia. The sequence goes on along the minus strand of NC_133536.1, from coordinate 208,657,498 downwards.
GATAATCCGAGTTTCGGCGAATGCTGGTTTGTGGCACACCGGCACCCCCAAATGTCTTCCGTTGGTGCTCAAACTTTGCGTGGCCGCTTTATCTGACCCGAGGAACTTTCTATGTGATTTCCGGAGAATTTTATTCCGGACCCCTAATCCCGAAAACCGTGTATTATACACTTCAATTTCACCGCTCGAAAGGTCGTACCGAACCTATTTCTTTTTCTCCCGCTTATCAATCACGTGTCCGAGCTCATTTCAGAATCAACCTGTTCGATTTCAGAATCAACTCTTGTTCGATTTCAACCTCAAATAACGAGCTTTAACACATTTTTCTCGATAATCCGAGTTTCGGCGAATGGTGGTTTGTGGCACACCGGCACCCCCAAATGTCATCCGTTGGTGCTCAAACTTTGCGTGGCCGCTTTATCTGATCCGAGGAACTTTCTATGTGATTTCCGGAGAATTTTATTCCGGGACCCCGGAATCCCGAAAAACCGTGTATTATATACACTTCAATTTCAGCCGTTCGGAAGGTCGTACCGGAACCTGTTTCTTTTTCTCCCTGCTTTTCAATCACGTGTCCGAGCTCATTTCAGGAATCAACCTGTTCGATTTCAGGAATCAACCTGTTCGATTTCAGCCTCAAATAACGAGCTTTAACACATTTTTCTCGATAATCCGAGTTTCGGCGAATGCTGGTTTGTGGCACACCGGCACCCCCAAATGTTATCCGTTGGTGCTCAAACTTTGCGTGGCCGCTTTATCTGACCCGAGGAACTTTCTATGTGATTTCCGGAGAATTTTATTCCGGGACCCCAGAATCCCGAAAAAGCGTGTATTATACACTTCAATTTCAGCCGTTCGGAAGGTCGTACCGGAACCTGTTTTTTTTTCTCCCTGCTTTTCAATCACGCGTCCGAGCTCATTTCAGAATCAACCTGTTCGATTTCAGCCTCAAATAACGAGCTTTAACACATTTTTCACGCTAATCCGAGTTTCGGCGAATCTTTTGGTTTGGGCACACCGCACCCCCAAATGTCTTCCGTTGGTGCTCAAACTTTGCGTGGTCGCTTTATCTCGACCCGAGGAACTTTCTATGTGATTTCCGAGAATTTTATTCCGGGACCCCGAATCCCGAAAACCGTGTATTATACACTTCAATTTCAAATTGTTCGGAAGGTCGTCTCGAACCTGTTTCTTTTTCTCCCTATTTTTCAATCACGCGTCCGAGCTCATTTCAGGAATCAACCTGTTTGATTTCAGCCTCAAATAACGAGCTTTAACACATTTTTCACGATAATCCGAGTTTCGGCGAATGCTGGTTTGTGGCACACCAGCACCCCCAAATGTCTTCCGTTGGTGCTTAAACTTTTCGTGGCCGCTTTATCTGACCCGAAGAAGTTTCTATGTGATTTCCGGAGAATTTTATTCCGGGACCCCGGAATCCCGAAAAACCGTGTATTATATACACTTCAATTTCAGCCGTTCGGAAGGTCGTACCGGAACCTGTTTCTTTTTCTCCCTGTTTTTCAATCACGCGTCCGAGCTCATTTCAGGAATCAACCTGTTCGATTTCAGCCTCAAATAACGAGCTTTAACACATTTTTCACGATAATCCGAGTTTCGGCGAATACTGGTTTGTGGCACACCGGGACCCCCAAATGTCTTCCGTAGGTGCTCAAACTTTGGGTTGGCGCTTTATCTGACCCGAGGAACTTTCTATGTGATTTCAGGAGAATTTTATTCCGGGACCCCGGAATCCCGAAAAACCGTGTATTATACACTTCAATTTCAGCCGTTCGGAAGGTCGTACCGGAACTTGTTTCTTTTTCTCCCTGTTTTTCAATAACGCGTCCGAGATCATTTCAGGAATCAACCTGTTCGATTTCAGGAATCAACCTGTTCAATTTCAGCCTCAAATAACGAGCTTTAACACATTTTTCACGATAATCCGAGTTTCGCGAATGCTGGTTTGTGGCACACCGGCACCCCCAAATGTCTTCCGTTGGTGCTCAAACTTTGCGTGGCCGCTTTATTTGACCCGAGGAACTCTCTATGTGATTTCCGGAGAATTTTATTCCTGGGCCCCGGAATCCCGAAAAACCGTGTATTTTACACTTCAATTTCAGTCGTTCGGAAGGTCGTACCGGAACCTGTTTCTTTTTCTCTCCTATTTTTCAATCACGCGTCCGAGCATATTTCAGAATCAACCTGTTTGATTTCAAATTTCAAATAAAGAGCTTTAACACATTTTTACGATAATCCGAGTTTCGCGAATGCCGGTTTGGGCACACACCAAAGACTCCCCAAATGTCTTCCGTTGGTGCTCAAACTTTGCGTGGCCGCTTTATCTGACCCGAGGAAGTTTCTATGTGATTTCCGGAGAATTTTATTTTCTGGACCCCGGAATCCCGAAAAACCGTGTATATATACACTTCAATTTCAAATTGTTCGGAAGATCGTACTGAACCTCGTTTCTTTTTCCCCTTTTTTCAATCACGCGTCCGAGCTCATTTCAGAATCAACTGTTTCGATTTCAAATTTCAAATAACGAGCTTTAACACATTTTTCACGATAATTTGAGTTTCGGCGAATGTAGGTTTATGGCACACCGGCACCCCCAAATGTCTTCCGTTGGTGCACAAACTTTGCGTGGCCGCTTTATCTGACCCGAGGAACTTTATATGTGATTTCCGGAGAATTTTATTCCGGGACCCCGGAATCCCGAAAAACCGTGTATTATACACTTCAATTTCAGTCGTTCGGAAGGTCGTACTGGAACCTGTTTCTTTTTCTCCCTGCTTTTCAATCACCTATCCGAGCTCATTTCAGGAATCAACCTGTTCGACTTCAGAAATCAACCTGTTCGATTTCAGCCTCAAATAACGAGCTTTAACACATTTTTTCTCGATAATCCGAGTTTCGCGAATCTTTGGTTTGGGCACACCGGCACCCCCAAATGTCTTCCGTTGGTGCTCAAACTTTGCGTGGCCACTTTATCTGACCCGAGGAACTTTCTATGTGATTTCCGGAGAATTTTTTTCCGGGACCCAGGAATCCCGAAAAACCGTGTATTATACACTTCAATTTCAGCCGTTCGGAAGATCGTACCGGAACCTGTTTCTTTTTCTCCCTGTTTTTTAATCACGCGTCCGAGCTCATTTCAGAATCAACCCGTTCGATTTCAAATTTCAAATAACGAGCTTTAACACATTTTTCACGATAATCCGAGTTTCGCGAATCTTTGGTTTGTGCACACCTAAGACCTTTAAATGTCTTCCGTTGGTGCTCAAACTTTGCGTGGCCGCTTTATCTGACCCGAGAAACTTTCTATGTGATTTCCGTAGAATTTTATTCCGGGACCTCGGAATCCCGAAAAACCGTGTATTATACACTTCAAATTCAGCCGTTCGGAAGGTCGTACCGGAACCTGTTTCTTTTTCTGCCTATTTTTCAATCACGCGTCCGAGCTCATTTTAGGAATCAACCTGTTTGATTTCAGCCTCAAATAACGAGCTTTAACACATTTTTCACGATAATCCGAGTTTCGGCGAATGCTGGTTTGTGGCACACCAGCACCCCCAAATGTCTTCCGTTGGTGCTTAAACTTTGCGTGGCCGCTTTATCTGACCCGAGGAAGTTTCTATGTGATTTCCGGAGAATTTTATTCCGGGACCCCGGAATCCCGAAAAAACGTGTATTATACACTTCAATTTCAGCCGTTCGGAAGGTCGTACCGGAACCTGTTTCTTTTTCTCCCTGCTTTTCAATCACGCGTCCGAACTCATTTGAGGAATCAACCTGTTCGATTTCAGCCTCAAATAACGAGCTTTAACACATTTTTCACGATAATCCGAGTTTCGGCGAATGCTGGTTTGTGGCACACCGGCACCCCCAAATGTCTTCCGTTGGTGCTCAAACTTTGCGTGGCCGCTTTATCTGACCCGAGGAACTTTCTATGTGATTTCCGGAGAATTTTATTCCGGGACCCCGGAATCCCGAAACCGTGTATTATACACTTCAATTTCAGTCGTTCGGAAGGTCGTACCGGAACCTGTTTCTTTTTCTCCCTGCTTTTCAATCACGTGTCCGAGCTCATTTCAGGAATCAACCTGTTCGACTTCAGGAATCAACCTGTTCGATTTCAGTCTCAAATAACGAGCTTTAACACATTTTTCTCGATAATCCGAGTTTCGGCGAATGCTGGTTTGTGGCACACCGGCACCCCCAAATGTTTTCCGTTGGTGCTCAAACTTTACGTGTCCACTTTATCTGACCTGAGGAACTTTCTATGTGATTTCCGGAGAATTTTATTCCGGGACTCCGGAATCCCGAAAAACCGTGTATTATACACTTCAATTTCAAATGCTCGGAAGGTCGTACTGAACCCGTTTTTTTTCTCCCTGTTTTTCAATCACGCGTCCGAGCTCATTTCAGAATCAACCTGTTCGATTTCAGAATCAACCTGTTCGATTTCAGGAATCAACCTGTTCGATTTCAGCCTCAAATAACGAGCTTTAACACATTTTTCACGATAATCCGAGTTTCGGCGAATGCTGGTTTGTGGCACACCGACACCTTTAAATGTCTTCCGTTGGTGCTCAAACTTTGCGTGGCCGCTTTATCTGACCCGAGAAACTTTCTATGTGATTTCCGTAGAATTTTATTCCGGGACCTCGGAATCCCGAAAAACCGTGTATTATACACTTCAATTTCAGCCGTTCGGAAGGTCGTACCGGAACCTGTTTCTTTTTCTCCCTATTTTTCAATCACGCGTCCGAGCTCATTTCAGGAATCAACCTGTTTGATTTCAGCCTCAAATAACGAGCTTTAACACATTTTTCACGATAATCCGAGTTTCGCGAATCTTTGGTTTGTGGCACACCAAAGACTCCCCAAATGTCTTCCGTTGGTGCTTAAACTTTTCGTGGCCGCTTTATCTGACCCGAAGAAGTTTCTATGTGATTTCCGGAGAATTTTATTCCGGGACCCCGGAATCCCGAAAAACCGTGTATTATATACACTTCAATTTCACCGTTCTCGGAAGGTCGTACCGGAACCTGTTTCTTTTTCTCCCTGCTTTTCAATCACGCGTCCGAGCTCATTTCAGGAATCAACCTGTTCGATTTCAGCCTCAAATAACGAGCTTTAACACATTTTTCACGCTAATCCGAGTTTCGGCGAATGCTGGTTTGTGGCACACCGGCACCCCCAAATGTCTTCCGTTGGTGCTCAAACTTTGCGTGGCCGCTTTATCTGACCCGAGGAACTTTCTATGTGATTTCCGGAGAATTTTATTCCGGGGACCCCGGAATCCCGAAAACCGTGTATTATACACTTCAATTTCAAATGTCGAAAGGTCGTACATCGAACCTATTTCTTTTTCTCCCCGCTTATCAATCACGTGTCCGAGCTCATTTCAGAATCAACCTGTTCGATTTCAGAATCAACCTCGTTTCGATTTCAACCTCAAATAACGAGCTTTAACACATTTTTCTCGATAATCCGAGTTTCGGCGAATGCTGGTTTGTGGCACACCGGCACCCCCAAATGTCATCCGTTGGTGCTCAAACTTTGCGTGGCCGCTTTATCTGACCCGAGGAACTTTCTATGTGATTTCCGGAGAATTTTATTCCGGGACCCCGGAATCCCGAAAAACCGTGTATTATATACACTTCAATTTCAGCCGTTCGGAAGGTCGTACCGGAACCTGTTTCTTTTTCTCCCTGCTTTTCAATCACGTGTCCGAGCTCATTTCAGGAATCAACCTGTTCGATTTCAGGAATCAACCTGTTCGATTTCAGCCTCAAATAACGAGCTTTAACACATTTTTCTCGATAATCCGAGTTTCGGCGAATGCTGGTTTGTGGCACACCGGCACCCCCAAATGTCATCCGTTGGTGCTCAAACTTTGCGTGGCCGCTTTATCTCGACCCGAGGAACTTTCTAGTGATTTCCGAGAATTTTATTCCGGGACCCCAGAATCCCGAAAAAGCGTGTATTATACACTTCAATTTCAGCCGTTCGGAAGGTCGTACCGGAACCTGTTTTTTTTTCTCCCTGCTTTTCAATCACGCGTCCGAGCTCATTTCAGGAATCAACCTGTTCGATTTCAGCCTCAAATAACGAGCTTTAACACATTTTTCACGCTAATCCGAGTTTCGGCGAATGCTGGTTTGTGGCACACCGGCACCCCCAAATGTCTTCCGTTGGTGCTCAAACTTTGCGTGGTCGCTTTATCTGACCCGAGGAACTTTCTATGTGATTTCCGGAGAATTTTATTCCGGGACCCCGGAATCCCGAAAAACCGTGTATTATACACTTCAATTTCAGTCGTTCGGAAGGTCGTCACTGAACCTGTTTCTTTTTCTCCTCGCTTTTCAATCACGCGTCCGAGCTCATTTCAAAGAATCAACCTCGTTCGATTTCAGCCTCAAATAACGAGCTTTAACACATTTTTCACGCTAATCCGAGTTTCGGCGAATCTTTGGTTTGTGGCACACCGCACCCCCAAATGTCTTCCGTTGGTGCTCAAACTTTGCGTGGCCGCTTTATCTGACCCGAGGAACTTTCTATGTGATTTCGGAGAATTTTATTCCGGGACCCCGAATCCCGAAAAACCGTGTATTATACACTTCAATTTCAGCCGTTCGGAAGGTCGTACCGGAACCTATTTCTTTTTCTCCCTGCTTTTCAATCACGTGTCCGAGCTCATTTCAGGAATCAACCTGTTCGATTTCAGGAATCAACCTGTTCGATTTCAACCTCAAATAACGAGCTTTAACACATTTTTCTCGATAATCCGAGTTTCTGCGAATCTTTGGTTTGTGCACACCGCACCCCCAAATGTCATCCGTTGGTGCTCAAACTTTGCTTGGCCGCTTTATCTGACCCGAGGAACTTTCTATGTGATTTCCGGAGAATTTTATTCCGGGACCCCGGAATCCCGAAAAAGCGTGTATTATACACTTCAATTTCAGCCGTTCGGAAGGTCGTACCGGAACCTGTTTCTTTTTCTCCCTGCTTTTCAATCACGCGTCCGAGCTCATTTCAGGAATCAACCTCTTCGATTTCAGCCTCAAATAACGAGCTTTAACACATTTTTCACGCTCATCCGAGTTTCGGCGAATGCTGGTTTGTGGCACACCGGCACCCCCAAATGTCTTCCGTTGGTGCTCAAACTTTGCGTGGTCGCTTTATCTGACCCGAGGAACTTTCTATGTGATTTCCGAGAATTTTATTCCGGGACCCCGAATCCCGAAAAACCGTGTATTATACACTTCAATTTCAGTCGTTCGGAAGGTCGTACCGGAACCTGTTTCTTTTTCTCCCTGTTTTCAATCACGTGTCCGAGCTCATTTCAGGAATCAACCTGTTCGATTTCAGGAATCAACCTGTTCGATTTCAGCCTCAAATAACGAGCTTTAACACATTTTTCTCGATAATCCGAGTTTCGCGAATCTTTGGTTTGTGGCACACCGGCACCCCCAAATGTTTTCCGTTGGTGCTCAAACTTTGCGTGGCCGCTTTATCTGACCCGATGAACTTTCTATTTGATTTCCAGAGGATTTTATTCCGGGACCCCGGAATCCCGAAAAACCGTGTATTATACACTTCAATTTCAGCCGTTCGGAAGGTCGTCAAACCTTTTCTTTTACTCTCTGTTTTTCAATCACGCGTCCGAGCTCATTTCAGAGTCAACTGTTCGATTTCACCTCAAATAACGAGCTTTAACACATTTTTCACGATAATCCGAGTTTCGCGAATGATGGTTTGTGGCACACCGACCCCAAATGTCTTCCGTTGGTGCTCAAACTTTGCGTGGCCGCTTTATCTGACCCGAGGAACTTTCTATGTGATTTCCGGAGAATTTTATTCCGGGACCCCAGAATCCCGAAAACCGTGTATTATACACTTCAATTTCAGCCGTTCGGAAGGTCGTAGCGGAACCTGTTTCTTTTTCTCCCTGTTTTTCAATCACGCGTCCGAGCTCATTTCAGAATCAACCTGTTTCGATTCGATTTCGACCTCAAATAACGAGCTTTAACACATTTTTCACGATAATCCGAGTTTTGCGAATCTTTGGTTTGTGGCACACCGGGACCCCCAAATATCTTCCGTTGGTGCTCAAGCTTTACGTAGCCACTTTATCTGACCCGAGGAACTTTCTATGTGATTTCCGGAGAATTTTATTCCGGGACCCCGGAATCCCGAAAAACCGTGTATTACACTTCAATTTCAGCCGTTCGGAAGGTCGTGCGAACCTGTTTCTTTTACTCCCGTTTTTTTCAATCACGCGTCCGAGCTCATTTCATGAATCAACCTGTTCGATTTCAGCCTCAAATAACGAGCTTTAACACATTTTTCACGATAATCCGAGTTTCGGCGAATGCTGGTTTATGGCACACCGGCACCCCCAAATGTCTTCCGTTGGTGCTCAAACTTTGCGTGGCCGCTTTATCTGACCCGAGAAACTTTCTATGTGATTTCCGGAGAATTTTATTCCGGGACCCCTAAATCCCGAAAACCGTGTATTATACACTTCAATTTCGATCGTTCGGAAGGTCGTCTCTAACTGTTTCTTTTTCTCCTCGCTTTTCAATCACGTGTCCGAGCTCATTTCAGGATTCAACCTTTGTTCGATTTCGAATCAACTGTTCGATTTCACCTCAAATAACGAGCCTTAACACATTTTTCTCGATAATCCGAGTTTCGGCGAATGCTGGTTTGTGGCACACCGGCACCCCCAAATGCCTTCTGTTGGTGCTTAAACTTTGCGTGGCCGCTTTATCTGACCCGAGGAACTTTCTATGTGATTTCCGGAAGATTTTCTTCCGGGACCCCGGAATCCCGAAAAACCGTGTATTATACACTTCAATTTCAGCCGTTCGGAAGGTCGTACCGGAACCTGTTTCTTTTACTCTCTGTTTTTCAATCACGCGTCCGAGCTCATTTCAGGAATCAACCTGTTCGATTTCAGCCTCAAATAACGAGCTTTAACACATTTTTCACGATAATCCGAGTTTCGGCGAATGCTGGTTTGTGGCACACCGGAACCCCCAAATATCTTCCGTTGGTGCTCAAGCTTTACGTAGCCACTTTATCTGACCCGAGGAACTTTATATGTGATTTCCGGAGAATTTTATTCCGGGACCCCGGAATCCCGAAAAACCGTGTATTACACTTCAATTTCAAATAGTTCGGAAGGTCGTGATGCCGAACTCGTTTCTTTTACTCCTGTTTTTCAATCACGCGTCCGAGCTCATTTCAGGAATCAACCTGTTCGATTTCAGCCTCAAATAACGAGCTTCAACACATTTTTCACGATAATCCGAGTTTCGGCGAATGCTGGTTTGTGGCACACCGGCACCCCCAAATGTCTTCCGTTGTTGCTCAAACTTTGCGTGGCCGCTTTATCTAACCCGAGGAACTTTCTATGTGATTTCCGAAGAGTTTTATTCCGGACCCGAATCTCGAAAACCGTGTATTTATTATACACTTCAATTTCACCGTTCGGAAGGTCGTAAATGCGGAACCTGTTTTTTTTCTCCCGACTTTTTAATCACGCGTTCGAGCTCATTTCGAATCAACTTTTCGATTTCACCTCAAATAACGAGCTTTAACACATTTTTCACGATAATCCGAGTTTCGGCGAATGCTGGTTTGTGGCACACCGGGACCCCCAAATATCTTCCATTGGTGCTCAAGCTTTACGTAGCCACTTTATCTGACCCGAGGAACTTTCTATGTGATTTCCGGAGAATTTTATTCCGGGACCCCGGAATATCGAAAAACCGTGTATTATACACTTCAATTTCAGCCGTTCGGAAGGTCGTACCGGAACCTGTTTGTTTTACTCCCTGTTTTTCAATCACGCGTCCGAGCTCATTTCAGGAATCAACATGTTCGATTTCAGCCTCAAATAACGAGCTTTAACACATTTTTCACGATAATCTGAGTTTCGGCGAATGCTGGTTTATGGCACACCGGCACCCCCAAATGTCTTCCGTTGGTGCTCAAACTTTGCGTGGCCGCTTTATCTGACCCGAAAAACTTTCTATGTGATTTCCGGAGAATTTTATTCCGGGACTCCGGAATCCCGAAAAACCGTGTATTATACACTTCAATTTCAGTCGTTCGGAAGGTCGTACCGGAACCTGTTTCTTTTTCTCCCTGCTTTTCAATCACGTGTCCGAGCTCATTTTAGGAATCAACCTGTTCGATTTCAGGAATCAACCTGTTCGATTTCAGCCTCAAATAACGAGCTTTAACACATTTTTCTCGATAATCCGAGTTTCGGCGAATGCTGGTTTGTGGCACACCGGCACCCCCAAATGTCTTCCGTTGGTGCTCAAACTTTGCGTGGCCGCTTTATCTAACCCGAGGAACTTTCTATGTGATTTCCGGAGGATTTTATTCCGGGACCCCGGAATCCCGAAAAACCGTGTATTATACACTTCAATTTCAGCCGTTCGGAAGGTCGTACCGGAACCTGTTTCTTTTACTCTCTGTTTTTCAATCACGCGTCCGAGCTCATTTCAGGAATCAACCTGTTCGTTTTCAGGAATCATCCTGTTCGATTTCAGCCTCAAATAACGAGCTTTAACATATTTTTCACGATAAACCGAGTTTATTTGTTGGTTTGTGGCACACCGGCACCCCAAATGTCTTCCGTTGGTGCTCAAACTTTGCGTGGCCGCTTTATCGACCCGATGAACTTTCTATGTGATTTCCGAGAATTTTTATTCCGGGACCCCGAATCCCGAAAAACCGTGTATTATACACTTCAATTTCAAATGTTCGAATGTCGTAAATCGAACCTCGTTTTTTTTCTCCTCGTTTTTCAATCACGCGTCCGAGCTCATTTCAGGAATCAACCTGTTCGATTTCAGCCTCAAATAACGAGCTTTAACACATTTTTCACGATAATCCGAGTTTCGGCGAATGCTGGTTTGTGGCACACCGGGACCCCCAAATATCTTCCGTTGGTGCTCAAGCTTTACGTAGCCACTTTATCTGACCCGAGGAACTTTCTATGTGATTTCCGGAGAATTTTATTCCGGGACCCTAATCCCGAAAACCGTGTATTACACTTCAATTTCAAATTCATTCGGAAGGTCGTGCGGAACCCGTTTCTTTTACTCCCTGTTTTTCAATCACGCGTCCGAGCTCATTTCAGGAATCAACCTGTTCGATTTCACCTCAAATAACGAGCTTTAACACATTTTTCACGATAATCCGAGTTTCGGCGAATCTTTGGTTTATGGCACACCGCACCCCAAATGTCTTCCGTTGGTGCTCAAACTTTGCGTGGCCGCTTTATCTGACCCGAGGAACTTTCTATGTGATTTCCGGAGAATTTTGTTCCGGGAACCCGAATCCCGAAAACCGTGTATTATACACTTCAATTTCGATCGTTCGGAAGGTCGTACCGGAACCTGTTTTTTTTCTCCTCGCTTTTCAATCACGTGTCCGAGCTCATTTCAGAATCAATCTGCTCGATTTCAGGAATCAACCTGTTCGATTTCAGCCTCAAATAACGAGCCTTAACACATTTTTCTCGATAATCCGAGTTTCGGCGAATGCTGGTTTGTGGCACACCTGACACCGGCACCCCCAAATGCCTTCTGTTGGTGCTTAAACTTTGCGTGGCCGCTTTATCTGACCCGAGGAACTTTCTATGTGATTTCCGGAAGATTTTATTCCGGGACCCCGGAATCCCGAAAAACCGTGTATTATACACTTCAATTTCAGCCGTTCGGAAGGTCGTACCGGAACCTGTTTCTTTTACTCTCTGTTTTTCAATCACGCGTCCGAGCTCATTTCAGGAATCAACCTGTTCGATTTCAGCCTCAAATAACGAGCTTTAACACATTTTTCACGATAATCCGAGTTTCGCGAATCTTTGGTTTGTGGCACACCGGAACCCCCAAATATCTTCCGTTGGTGCTCAAGCTTTACGTAGCCACTTTATCTGACCCGAGGAACTTTATATGTGATTTCCGGAGAATTTTATTCCGGGACCCCGGAATCCCGAAAAACCGTGTATTACACTTCAATTTCAGCCGTTCGGAAGGTCGTGCGAACTGTTTCTTTTACTCCCCCCTGTTTTTCAATCACGCGTCCGAGCTCATTTGAGGAATCAACCTTGCTCGATTTCGACCTCAAATAACGAGCTTTAACACATTTTTCACGATAATCCGAGTTTCGGCGAATGCTGGTTTGTGGCACACCGGCACCCCCAAATGTCTTCCGTTGTTGCTCAAACTTTGCGTGGCCGCTTTATCTAACCCGAGGAACTTTCTATGTGATTTCCGAAGAGTTTTATTCCGGGACCCCGGAATCTCGAAAAACCGTGTATTTATTATACACTTCAATTTCAGCCGTTCGGAAGGTCGTACCGGAACCTGTTTTTTTTTCTCCCAGCTTTTTAATCACGCGTTCGAGCTCATTTCAGGAATCAACCTGTTCGATTTCAGCCTCAAATAACGAGCTTTAACACATTTTTCACGCTAATCCGAGTTTCGGCGAATGCTGGTTTGTGGCACACCGGCACCCACAAATGTCTTCCGTTGGTGCTCAAACTTTGCGTGGCCGCTTTATCTGACCCGAGGAACTTTCTATGTTATTTCCGGAGAATTTTATTCCGGGACCCCGGAATCCCGAAAAACCGTGTATTATACACTTCAATTTCAGTCGTTCGGAAGGTCGTACCGGAACCTGTTTCTTTTTCTCCTTGCTTTTCAATCACGTGTCCGAGCTCATTTCAGGAATCAACCTGTTCGATTTCAGGAATCAACCTGTTCGATTTCAGCCTCAAATAACGAGCTTTAACACATTTTTCTCGATAATCCGAGTTTCGGCGAATGCTGGTTTGTGGCACACGGGCACCCCCAAATGTATTCCGTTGGTGCTCAAACATTGCGTGGCCGCTTTATCTGACCCGAGGAACTTTCTATGTGATTTCCGGAGGATTTTATTCTGGGACCCCGGAATCCCGAAAACCGTGTATATATACACTTCAATTTCACCGTTCGGAAGGTCGTGCCGAACCTGTTTCTTTTTCTCTCTGTTTTTCAATCACGCGTCCGAGCTCATTTCAGGAATCAACCTGTTCGATTTCAGCCTCAAATAACGAGCTTTAACACATTTTTCACGATAATCCGAGTTTCGGCGAATGCTGGTTTGTGGCACACCGGGACCCCCAAATGTCTTCCGTTGTTGCTCAAACTTTGCGTGGCCGCTTTATCTAACCCGAGGAACTTTCTATGTGATTTCCGGAGAGTTTTATTCCGGGACCCCGGAATCTCGAAAAACCGTTTATTTATTATACACTTCAATTTCAGCCGTTCGGAAGGTCGTACCGGAACCTGTTTCTTTTTCTCCCTGTTTTTCAATCACGCGTCCGAGCTCATTTCAGGAATCAACCTGTTCGATTTCAGGAATCAACCTGTTCGATTTCAGCCTCAAATAACGAGCTTTAACACATTTTTCACGATAATCCGAGTTTCGGCGAATGCTGGTTTGTGGCACACCGACACACCCAAATATCTTCCGTTGGTGCTCAAACTTTGCGTGGCCGCTTTATCTGACCCGAGGAACTTTCTATGTTATTTCCGGAGAATTTTATTCCGGGACCCCGGAATCCCGAAAAACCGTGTATTATACACTTCAATTTCAAATTGTTCGGAAGGTCGTCGAACCTGTTTCTTTTTGTCCCTGTTTTTCAATCACGCGTCCGAGCTCATTTCAGGAATCAACCTGTTCGATTTCAGGAATCAACCTGTTCGATTTCAGCCTCAAATAACGAGCTTTAACACATTTTTCACGATAATCCGAGTTTCGGCGAATGCTGGTTTGTGGCACACCGGCACCCCCAAATGTCTTCCGTTGGTGATCAAACTTTGCATGGCCGTTTTATCTGACCCGAGGAACTTTCTATGTGATTTTCAGAGAATTTTATTCCGGGACCCCGGAATCCCGAAAAACTGTGTATATATACACTTCAATTTCAGCCGTTCGGAAGGTCGTACCAGAAGCTGTTTATTTTTCTCCCTATTTTTAAATCACGCGTCCGATCGCATTTCAGGAATCAACCTGTTCGATTTCAGCCTCAAATAACGAGCTTTAACACATTTTTCACGATAATCCGAGTTTCGGCAAATGCTGGTTTGTGGCACCCCAGCACCGCCAAATGTCTTCCGTTGGTGCTCAAACTTTGGGAGGCTGCTTTATCCGACCCGAGGAACTTTCTATGTAATTTCCGGAGAATTTTATTCCGGGACCCCGGAATCCCGAAAAACCGTGTATATATACACTTCAATTTCAGCCGTTCAGAAGGTCGTACCGGAACCTGTTTCGTTTTCTCCCTGTTTTTCGATCACGCGTCCGAACTCATTTCAGGAATCAACCTGTTCGATTTCAGCCTCAAATAACGAGCTTTAACACATTTTTCTAGATAATCCGAGTTTCGGCGAATGCTGGTTTGTGGCACACCGGCACCCCCAAATGTCTTACGTTGGTGCTCAAACTTTGCCTGGCCGCTTTATCTGACCCGAGGAACTTTCGATGTGATTTCCGGAGAATTTTATTCCGGGACCCCAGAATCCCGAAAAACCGTGTATTATACACTTCAATTTCAGCCGTTCGGAAGGTCGTACCGGAACCTGTTTCTTTTCTCCCTGTTTTTCAATCACGCGTCCGAGCTCATTTCGGAATCACTGTTCAATTTCAGAATCAACTGTTCGATTTCACCTCAAATAACGAGCTTTAACATATTTTTCACGATAATCCGAGTTTCGGCGAATTTTGGTTTGTGGCACACCGGCACCCCCAAATGTCTTCCGTTGGTGCTCAAACTTTGCGTGGCCGCTTTATCCGACCCGAGGAACTTTCTATGTGATTTCCGGAGAATTTTATTCCGGGACCCCGGAATCCCGAAAAACCGTGTATTATACACTTCAATTTCAGCCGTTCGGAAGGTCGTACCGGAATCTGTTTCTTTTTCTCTCTGTTTTTCAATCACGCATCCGAGCTCATTTCAGGAATCAGCTTGTTCGATTTCACGAATCAACCTGTTCGGTTTCAGCCTCAAAGAACGAGCTTTAACACATTTTTCACGATAAACCGAGTTTCGGCGAATGCTGGTTTGTGGCACACCGGCACCCCCAAATGTCTTACGTTGGTGATCAAACATTGCGTGGCCGCTTTATCTAACCCGAGGAACTTTCTATGTGATTTCCGAAGAGTTTTATTCCGGGACCCCGGAATCTCGAAAAACCGTGTATTTATTATACACTTCAATTTCAGCCGTTCGGAAGGTCGTACCGGAACCTGTTTTTTTTTCTCCCAGCTTTTTAATCACGCGTTCGAGCTCATTTCAGGAATCAACCTGTTCGATTTCAGCCTCAAATAACGAGCTTTAACACATTTTTCACGATAATCCGAGTTTCGGCGAATGCTGGTTTGTGGCACACCGGCACCCCCAAATGTCTTCCGTTGGTGCTCAAACTTTGCGTGGCCGCTTTATCTGACCCGAGGAACTTTCTATGTTATTTCCGGAGAATTTTATTCCGGGACCCCGGAATCCCGAAAAACCGTGTATTATACACCTCAATTTCAGTCGTTCGGAAGGTCGTACCGGAACCTGTTTCTTTTTCTCCATCCTTTTCAATCACGTGTCCGAGCACATTTCAGGAATCAACCTGTTCGATTTCAGGAATCAACCTGTTCGATTTCAGCCTCAAATAACGAGCTTTAACACATTTTTCTCGATAATCCGAGTTTCGGCGAATGCTGGTTTGTGGCACACGGGCACCCCCAAATGTATTCCGTTGGTGCTCAAACATTGCGTGGCCGCTTTATCTGACCCGAGGAACTTTCTATGTGATTTCCGGAGGATTTTATTCTGGGACCCCGGAATCCCGAAAAACCGTGTATATATACACTTCAATTTCAGCCGTTCGGAAGGTCGTACCGGAACCTGTTTCTTTTACTCTCTGTTTTTCAATCACGCGTCCGAGCTCATTTCAGGAATCAACCTGTTCGATTTCAGCCTCAAATAACGAGCTTTAACACATTTTTCACGATAATCCGAGTTTCGGCGAATGCTGGTTTGTGGCACACCGGGACCCCCAAATGTCTTCCGTTGTTGCTCAAACTTTGCGTGGCCGCTTTATCTAACCCGAGGAACTTTCTATGTGATTTCCGGAGAGTTTTATTCCGGGACCCCGGAATCTCGAAAAACCGTTTATTTATTATACACTTCAATTTCAGCCGTTCGGAAGGTCGTACCGGAACCTGTTTCTTTTTCTCCCTGTTTTTCAATCACGCGTCCGAGCTCATTTCAGGAATCAACCTGTTCGATTTCAGGAATCAACCTGTTCGATTTCAGCCTCAAATAACGAGCTTTAACACATTTTTCACGATAATCCGAGTTTCGGCGAATGCTGGTTTGTGGCACACCGACACCCCCAAATATCTTCCGTTGGTGCTCAAACTTTGCGTGGCCGCTTTATCTGACCCGAGGAACTTTCTATGTGATTTCCGGAGAATTTTATTCCGGGACCCCGGAATCCCGAAAAACCGTGTATTATACACTTCAATTTCAGCCGTTCGGAAGGTCGTCTCGAACTGTTTCTTTTTGTCCCTGTTTTTCAATCACGCGTCCGAGCTCATTTCAGAATTAACTGTTTGATTTCGTGAATCAACCTGTTCGATTTCAGCCTCAAATAACGAGCTTTAACACATTTTTCACGATAATCCGAGTTTCGGCGAATGCTGGTTTGTGGCACACCGGCACCCCCAAATGTCTTCCGTTGGTGATCAAACTTTGCGTGGCCGCTTTATCTGACCCGAGGAACTTTCTATGTGATTTTCGGAGAATTTTATTCCGGGACCCCGGAATCCCGAAAAACTGTGTATATATACACTTCAATTTCAACCGTTCGGAAGGTCGTACCAGAAGCTGTTTATTTTTCTCCCTATTTTTAAATCACGCGTCCGATCGCATTTCAGAATCAACCTTGTTCGATTTCACCTCAAATAACGAGCTTTAACACATTTTTCACGATAATCCGAGTTTCGAAATCTTTGGTTTGTGGCACCCCAGCACCGCCAAATGTCTTCCGTTGGTGCTCAAACTTTGGGAGGCTGCTTTATCCGACCCGAGGAACTTTCTATGTAATTTCCGGAGAATTTTATTCCGGGACCCCGGAATCCCGAAAAACCGTGTATATACACTTCAATTTCAGCCGTTCGAAGGTCGTACCGGAACCTGTTTCTTTTTCTCCCTGTTTTTCAATCACGCGTCCGAGCTCATTTCAGGAATCAACCTGTTCGATTTCAGCCTCAAATAACGAGCTTTAACACATTTTTCTAGATAATCCGAGTTTCGGCGAATGCTGGTTTGTGGCACACCGGCACCCCCAAATGTCTTACGTTGGTGCTCAAACTTTGCCTGGCCGCTTTATCTGACCCGAGGAACTTTCGATGTGATTTCCGGAGAATTTTATTCCGGGACCCCAGAATCCCGAAAAACCGTGTATTATACACTTCAATTTCAGCCGTTCGGAAGGTCGTATCGGAACCTGTTTCTTTTTCTCTCTGTTTTTCAATCACGCGTCCGAGCTCATTTCAGGAATCAGCCTGTTCAATTTCAGGAATCAACCTGTTCGATTTCAGCCTCAAATAACGAGCTTTAACATATTTTTCACGATAATCCGAGTTTCGGCGAATCTTGGTTTGTGGCACACCGGCACCCCAAATGTCTTACGTTGGTGATCAAACTTTGCGTGGCCGCTTTATCTGACCCGAGGAACTTTCTATGTAATTTCCGGAGAATTTTATTCCGGGACCCCGGAATCCCGAAAAACCGTGTATATATACACTTCAATTTCAGCCGTTCAGAAGGTCGTACCGGAACCTGTTTCGTTTTCTCCCTGTTTTTCGATCACGCGTCCGAACTCATTTCAGGAATCAACCTGTTCGATTTCAGCCTCAAATAACGAGCTTTAACACATTTTTCTAGATAATCCGAGTTTCGGCGAATGCTGGTTTGTGGCACACCGGCACCCCCAAATGTCTTACGTTGGTGCTCAAACTTTGCCTGGCCGCTTTATCTGACCCGAGGAACTTTCGATGTGATTTCCGGAGAATTTTATTCCGGGACCCCAGAATCCCGAAAAACCGTGTATTATACACTTCAATTTCAGCCGTTCGGAAGGTCGTATCGGAACCTGTTTCTTTTTCTCTCTGTTTTTCAATCACGCGTCCGAGCTCATTTCAGGAATCAGCCTGTTCAATTTCAGGAATCAACCTGTTCGATTTCAGCCTCAAATAACGAGCTTTAACATATTTTTCACGATAATCCGAGTTTCGGCGAATGCTGGTTTGTGGCACACCGGCACCCCCAAATGTCTTACGTTGGTGATCAAACTTTGCGTGGCCGCTTTATCTGACCCGAGGAACTTTCTATGTGATTTCCGGAGAATTTTATTCCGGGACCCCTTTAATCCCGAAAAACCGTGTATTATACACTTCATTTCGGCCGTTCGGAAGGTCGTGCGAATCTGTTTCTTTTTCTCTCTGTTTTTCAATCACGCGTCCGAGCTCATTTCAGAATCAGCTTGTTCGATTTCACGAATCAACCTTGTTCGGTTTCGACCTCAAAGAACGAGCTTTAACACATTTTTCACGATAAACCGAGTTTCGCGAATCTTTGGTTTGTGGCACACCGCACCCCAAATGTCTTCCGTTGGTGCTCAAACTTTGCGTGGCCGCTTTATCTAACCCGAGGAACTTTCTATGTGATTTCCGAAGAATTTTATTCCGGACCCCTAATCCCGAAAAACGTGTATTATACATTTCAATTTCAAATAGTTCGAAGGTCGTCGAAATCTGTTTCTTTTTCTCCCTGTTTTTTAATCACGCGTCCGAGCTCATTTCAAGAATCAACCTGTTCGATTTCGGCCTCAAATAACGAGCTTTAACACATTTTTCACGATAATCCGAGTTTCGCGAATCTTTGGTTTGTGGCACACCGACACCCCCAAATGTCTTCCGTTGGTGCTCAAACTTTGCGTGGCCGCTTTATCCGACCCGAGGAACTTTCTATGTGATTTCCGGAGAATTTTATTCCGGGACCCTGAATCCCGAAAAACCGTGTATTATACACTTCAATTTCAAATAGTTCGGAAGGTCGTATCGGAACCTGTTTCTTTTTCTCTCTGTTTTTCAATCACGCGTCCGAGCTCATTTCAGGAATCAGCCTGTTCAATTTCAGGAATCAACCTGTTCGATTTCAGCCTCAAATAACGAGCTTTAACATATTTTTCACGATAATCCGAGTTTCGGCGAATGCTGGTTTGTGGCACACCGGCACCCCCAAATGTCTTACGTTGGTGATCAAACTTTGCGTGGCCGCTTTATCTGACCCGAGGAACTTTCTATGTAATTGCCGGAGAATTTTATTCCGGGACCCCAGAATCCCGAAAAACCGTGTATATATACACTTCAATTTCAGCCGTTCAGAAGGTCGTACCGGAACCTGTTTCGTTTTCTCCCTGTTTTTCGATCACGCGTCCGAGCTCATTTCAGAATCAACCTGTTCGATTTCAACCTCAAATAACGAGCTTTAACACATTTTTCTCGATAATCCGAGTTTCGGCGAATGCTGGTTTGTGGCACACCGGCACCCCCAAATGTCTTACGTTGGTGCTCAAACTTTGCCTGGCCGCTTTATCTGACCCGAGGAACTTTCTATGTGATTTCCGGAGAATTTTATTCCGGGACCCCGAATCCCGAAAAACCGTGTATTATACACTTCAATTTCACCGTTCGGAAGGTCGTATCGGAACTGTTTTTTTTTTCTCTCTGTTTTTCAATCACGCGTCCGAGCTCATTTCAGAATCACTGTTCAATTTCGGAATCAACTGTTCGATTTCACCTCAAATAACGAGCTTTAACATATTTTTCACGATAATCCGAGTTTCGCGAATCTTTGGTTTGTGGCACACCGGCACCCCCAAATGTCTTACGTTGGTGATCAAACTTTGCGTGGCCGCTTTATCTGACCCGAGGAACTTTCTATGTGATTTCCGGAGAATTTTATTCCGGGACCCCGGAATCCCGAAAAACCGTGTATTATACACTTCAATTTCAGCCGTTCGGAAGGTCGTACCGGAATCTGTTTCTTTTTCTCTCTGTTTTTCAATCACGCGTCCGAGCTCATTTCAGGAATCAGCTTGTTCGATTTCACGAATCAACCTGTTCGGTTTCAGCCTCAAAGAACGAGCTTTAACACATTTTTCACGATAAACCGAGTTTCGGCGAATGCTGGTTTGTGGCACACCGGCACCACCAAATGTCTTCCGTTGGTGCTCAAACTTTGCGTGGCCGCTTTATCTAACCCGAGGAACTTTCTATGTGATTTCCGAAGAATTTTATTCCGGGACCCCGGAATCCCGAAAAAAACGTGTATTATACATTTCAATTTCAGCCGTTCAGAAGGTCGTACCGGAAACTGTTTCTTTTTCTCCCTGTTTTTTAATCACGCGTCCGAGCTCATTTCAGGAATCAACCTGTTCGATTTCGGCCTCAAATAACGAGCTTTAACACATTTTTCACGATAATCCGAGTTTCGGCGAATGCTGGTTTGTGGCACACCGACACCCCCAAATGTCTTCCGTTGGTGCTCAAACTTTGCGTGGCCGCTTTATCTGACCCGAGGAACTTTCTTTGTTATTTCCAGAGAATTTTATTCCGGGACCCCGGAATCCCGAAAAACCGTGTATTATACACTTCAATTTCAGCCGTTCGGAAGGTCGTACCGGAACCTGTTTCTTTTTGTCCCTGTTTTTCAATCACGCGTCCGAGCTCATTTCATAAATCAACCTGTTCGATTTCAGGAATCAACCTGTTCGATTTCAGCCTCAAATAACGAGCTTTAACACATTTTTCACGATAATCCGAGTTTCGGCGAATGCTGGTTTGTGGCACACCGACACACCCAAATATCTTCCGTTGGTGCTCAAACTTTGCGTGGCCGCTTTATCTGACCCGAGGAACTTTCTATGTTATTTCCGGAGAATTTTATTCCGGGACCCCGGAATCCCGAAAAACCGTGTATTATACACTTCAATTTCAGCCGTTCGGAAGGTCGTACCGGAACCTGTTTCTTTTTGTCCCTGTTTTTCAATCACGCGTCCGAGCTCATTTCAGGAATTAACCTGTTTGATTTCAGGAATCAACCTGTTCGATTTCACCTCAAATAACGAGCTTTAACATATTTTTCACGATAATCCGAGTTTTGCGAATCTTTGGTTTGTGGCACACCGGCACCCCCAAATGTCTTCCGTTGGTGCTCAAACTTTGCATGGCCGCTTTATCCGACCCGAGGAACTTTCTATGTGATTTCCAGAGAATTTTATTCCGGGACCCCTAATCCCGAAAACCGTGTATATATACACTTCAATTTCACCGCTCGGAAGGTCGTACCGGAAGTCGTTTATTTTTCTCCCTATTTTTAAATCACGCGTCCGATCGCATTTCAGAATCAACTGTTCGATTTCACCTCAAATAACGAGCTTTAACACATTTTTCACGATAATCCGAGGAGTTTCGGCAAATCTTTGGTTTGTGGCACCCCAAAGATCGCCAAATGTCTTCCGTTGGTGCTCAAACTTTGGGAGGCTCGCTTTATCGACCCGAGGAACTTTCTATGTAATTTCCGAGAATTTTATTCCGGGACCCCGAATCCCGAAAAACGTGTATATATACACTTCAATTTCGGCCGTTCGCTCGAAGGTCGTGCGTAACTGTTTCGTTTTCTCCTCTGTTTTTCGATCACGCGTCCGAGCTCATTTCAGAATCAACCTGTTCGATTTCAGCCTCAAATAACGAGCTTTAACACATTTTTCTAGATAATCCGAGTTTCGGCGAATCTTTGGTTTGGGCACACCGCACCCCAAATGTCTTCCGTTGGTGCTCAAACTTTGCGTGGCCGCTTTATCCGACCCGAGGAACTTTCTATGTGATTTCCGGAGAATTTTATTCCGGGACCCTGAATCCCGAAAAACCGTGTATTATACACTTCAATTTCACCCGTTCGGAAGGTCTTATCGGAACCTGTTTTTTTTCTCTCTGTTTTTCAATCACGCGTCCGAGCTCATTTCAGAATCACTGTTCAATTTCAGAATCAACCTGTTCGATTTCAGCCTCAAATAACGAGCTTTAACACATTTTTCACGATAATCCGAGTTTCGGCGAATGCTGGTTTGTGGCACACCGACACCCCCAAATGTCTTCCGTTGGTGCTCAAACTTTGCGTGGCCGCTTTATCTGACCCGAGGAACTTTCTTTGTTATTTCCAGAGAATTTTATTCCGGGACCCCGGAATCCCGAAAAACCGTGTATTATACACTTCAATTTCAGCCGTTCGGAAGGTCGTACCGGAACCTGTTTCTTTTTGTCCCTGTTTTTCAATCACGCGTCCGAGCTCATTTCATAAATCAACCTGTTCGATTTCAGGAATCAACCTGTTCGATTTCAGCCTGAAATAACGAGCTTTAACACATTTTTCACGATAATCCGAGTTTCGCGAATCTTTGGTTTGTGGCACACCGACACCCCCAAATGTCTTCCGTTGGTGCTCAAACTTTGCGTGGCCGCTTTATTTGACCCGAGGAACTTTCTATGTTATTTCCGGAGAATTTTATTCCGGGACCCCGGAATCCCGAAAAACCGTATATTATACACTTCAATTTCAGCCGTTCGGAAGGTCGTACCGGAACCTGTTTCTTTTTGTCCCTGTTTTTCAATCACGCGTCCGAGCTCATTTCATAAATCAACCTGTTCGATTTCAGGAATCAACCTGTTCGATTTCAGCCTCAAATAACGAGCTTTAACACATTTTTCACGATAATCCGAGTTTCGGCGAATGCTGGTTTGTGGCACACCGACACCCCCAAATGTCTTCCGTTGGTGCTCAAACTTTGCGTGGCCGCTTTATCTGACCCGAGGAACTTTCTTTGTTATTTCCAGAGAATTTTATTCCGGGACCCCGGAATCCCGAAAAACCGTGTATTATACACTTCAATTTCAGCCGTTCGGAAGGTCGTCTGAACCTTTTCTTTTTGTCCCTGTTTTTCAATCACGCGTCCGAGCTCATTTCATAAATCAACCTGTTCGATTTCAGGAATCAACCTGTTCGATTTCAGCCTCAAATAACGAGCTTTAACACATTTTTCACGATAATCCGAGTTTCGGCGAATGCTGGTTTGTGGCATACCGGCACCCCCAAATGTCTTCCGTTGGTGATCAAACTTTGCGTGGCCGTTTTATCTGACCCGAGGAAATTTCTATGAGATTTCCGGAGAATTTTATTCCGGGATCCCGGAATCCCGAAAAACCGTGTATACACTTCAATTTCAGCCGTTCGGAAGGTCGTACCAGAAGCTGTTTATTTTTCTCCCTATTTTTAAATCACGCGTCCGATCGCATTTCAGGAATCAACCTGTTCGATTTCAGCCTCAAATAACGAACTTTAACACATTTTTCACGATAATCCAAGTTTCGGCGAATGCTGGTTTGTGGCACCCCAGCACCGCCAAATGTCTTCCGTTGGTGCTCAAACTTTGCGAGGCTGCTTTATCTGAGCCGAGGAACTTTCTATGTGATTTCCGGAGAATTTTATTCCGGGACCCCGGAATCCCGAAAAACCGTGTATATATACACTTCAATTTCAGCCGTTCAGAAGGTCGTACCGGAACTTGTTTCGTTTTCTCCTTGTTTTTCAATCACGCGTCCGAACTCATTTCAAGAATCAACCTGTTCGATTTCAGCCTCAAATAACGAGCTTTAACACATTTTTCACGATAATCCGAGTTTCGGCGAATGCTGGTTTGTGGCACACCGGCACCCCCAAATGTCTTACGTTGGTGCTCAAACTTTGCCTGGCCGCTTTATCTGACCCGAGGAACTTTCGATGTGATTTACGGAGAATTTTATTCCGGGACCCCGGAATCCCGAAAAACCGTGTATTATACACTTCAATTTCAGCCGTTCGGAAGGTCGTATCGGAACCTGTTTCTTTTTCTCTCTGTTTTTCAATCACGCGTCCGAGCTCATTTCAGGAATCAGCCTGTTCAATTTCAGGAATCAACCTGTTCGATTTCAGCCTCAAATAACGAGCTTTAACACATTTTTCACGATAATCCGAGTTTCGGCGAATGCTGGTTTGTGGCACACCGGCACCCCCAAATGTCTTACGTTGGTGATCAAACTTTGCGTGGCCGCTTTATCTGACCCGAGGAACTTTCTATGTGATTTCCGGAGAATTTTATTCCGGGACCCCGGAATCCCGAAAAACCGTGTATTATACACTTCAATTTCAGCCGTTCGGAAGGTCGTACCGGAACCTGTTTCTTTTTCTCTCTGTTTTTCAATCACGCGTCCGAGCTCATTTCAGGAATCACCCTGTTCGATTTCAGTAATCAACCTGTTCGGTTTCAGCCTCAAATAACGAGCTTTAACACATTTTTCACGATAAACCAAGTTTCGGCGAATGCTGGTTTGTGGCACACCGACACCCCCAAATGTCTTCCGTTGGTGCTCAAACTTTGCGTGGCCGCTTTATTTGACCCGAGGAACTTTCTATGTTATTTCCGGAGAATTTTATTCCGGGACCCCGGAATCCCGAAAAACCGTATATTATACACTTCAATTTCAGCCGTTCGGAAGGTCGTACCGGAACCTGTTTCTTTTTGTCCCTGTTTTTCAATCACGCGTCCGAGCTCATTTCATAAATCAACCTGTTCGATTTCAGGAATCAACCTGTTCGATTTCAGCCTCAAATAACGAGCTTTAACACATTTTTCACGATAATCCGAGTTTCGGCGAATGCTGGTTTGTGGCACACCGACACCCCCAAATGTCTTCCGTTGGTGCTCAAACTTTGCGTGGCCGCTTTATCTGACCCGAGGAACTTTCTTTGTTATTTCCAGAGAATTTTATTCCGGGACCCCGGAATCCCGAAAAACCGTGTATTATACACTTCAATTTCAAATAGTTCGGAAGGTCGTGCCGGAACCTGTTTCTTTTTGTCCCTGTTTTTCAATCACGCGTCCGAGCTCATTTCAGGAATTAACCTGTTCGATTTCAGGAATCAACCTGTTCGATTTCAGCCTCAAATAACGAGCTTTAACACATTTTTCACGATAATCCGAGTTTCGGCGAATGCTGGTTTGTGGCATACCGGCACCCCCAAATGTCTTCCGTTGGTGATCAAACTTTGCGTGGCCGTTTTATCTGACCCGAGGAAATTTCTATGAGATTTCCGGAGAATTTTATTCCGGGATCCCGGAATCCCGAAAAACCGTGTATACACTTCAATTTCAGCCGTTCGGAAGGTCGTACCAGAAGCTGTTTATTTTTCTCCCTATTTTTAAATCACGCGTCCGATCGCATTTCAGGAATCAACCTGTTCGATTTCAGCCTCAAATAACGAACTTTAACACATTTTTCACGATAATCCAAGTTTCGGCGAATGCTGGTTTGTGGCACCCCAGCACCGCCAAATGTCTTCCGTTGGTGCTCAAACTTTGCGAGGCTGCTTTATCTGAGCCGAGGAACTTTCTATGTGATTTCCGGAGAATTTTATTCCGGGACCCCGGAATCCCGAAAAACCGTGTATATATACACTTCAATTTCACCGTTCTCGGAAGGTCGTCTTAAACTTGTTTCGTTTTCTCCTTGTTTTTCAATCACGCGTCCGAACTCATTTCAAGAATCAACCTGTTCGATTTCGATTTCGACCTCAAATAACGAGCTTTAACACATTTTTCACGATAATCCGAGTTTCGGCGAATGCTGGTTTGTGGCACACCGGCACCCCCAAATGTCTTACGTTGGTGCTCAAACTTTGCCTGGCCGCTTTATCTGACCCGAGGAACTTTCGATGTGATTTACGGAGAATTTTATTCGGGACCCCGAATCCCGAAAAAACCGTGTATTATACACTTCAATTTCAAATAGTTCGGAAGGTCGTATCGGAACCTGTTTCTTTTTCTCTCTTTTTCAATCACGCGTCCGAGCTCATTTCGGAATCACTGTTCAATTTCGAGAATCAACCTTGTTCGATTTCACCTCAAATAACGAGCTTTAACACATTTTTCACGATAATCCGAGTTTCGGCGAATCTTGGTTTGTGGCACACCGGCACCCCCAAATGTCTTACGTTGGTTCTCAAACTTTGCGTGGCCGCTTTATTGACCCGAGGAACTTTCTATGTGATTTCCGGAGAATTTTATTCCGGACCCCTAATCCCGAAAAACCGTGTATTATACACTTCAATTTCACCGTTCGGAAGGTCGTGACTCGAACCTGTTTCTTTTTCTCCCTGTTTTTCAATCACGCGTCCGAGCTCATTTCGGAATCACCCTGTTCGATTTCGATAATCAACCTTTGTTCGGTTTCGACCTCAAATAACGAGCTTTAACACATTTTTCACGATAAACCAAGTTTCGGCGAATGCTGGTTTGTGGCACACCGGCACCCCCAAATATCTTCCGTTGGTGCTCAAACTTTGCGTGGCCGCTTTATCTGACCCAAGGAACTTTCTATGCGATTTCTGAAGAATTTTATTCCGGGACCCCGGAATCCCGAAAAAACGTGTATTATACAATTCAATTTCAGCCGTTCGGAAGGTCGTACCGGAAACTGTTTCTTTTTCTCTTTGTTTTTTAATCACGCGTCCGAGCTCATTTCAGGAATCAACCTGTTCGATTTCAGGAATCAACCTGTTTGATTTCAACCTCAAATTACGAGCTTTAACACATTTTTCACGATAATCCGAGTTTCGGCGAATGCTGGTTTGTGGCACACCGGCGGCACCCCCAAATGTCTTCCGTTGGTGCTCAAACTTTGCGTGGTCGCTTTATCTGGCCCGAATAACTTTCTATGTGATTTCCGGAGATGACCCTACTTACCGCTGACTTCTGTTAGTAGTACTTAGGTATTTATTTTTGGTACACAAACAACAGTATCAAATTTTGGCGCCGTTGCCGGGGAGCCAACTATTTTATTTACTTGTTTTATTTTTGTCTGTCTTTAACCTCAAGGAATTTATTCCTTGAGGCAGTTCTTACCTTTTTCCTCTAGTGCTGTTTTGATAGGCCATACAGGTCCAGCTAAACAGGATTATTGGGAGAAGATCATCAAAGGGAAGGCTTGAGTACCTTTGATCTCCCATCTATGTTCCATCCCATGGCGCAACAGGTGGCATTTTGCGAGAGATGTGGTGCTGTGGGGCACGATGTTGTTACTTGTTATGCGGAGAATGACCGAGTCTATGCCTATCGGCAGTATAGACAAGGTCGTTATGGTTCTCAAAGTGGGGGTTACCCAAACTATTCTCCACTTCCGCCGCAGAATTACTATGTGCCGCCACATCCGATTCAGCAACAAGGCTTTCAAAGGCCTTCAATTTCTTTTCCGCCACAGCAGGTTCCTCCCTCCACTATCAACAAGGAAGAGATTGCTGAATTGAAGTCTGTAGTGAAGGCACTTGCTCTACAAGTGCAAGAAACTGCGCAAGCTAAAGATGCTTCTATCAAGATACTTGAGACTCAATTGGCTCAAGTAGCTGCCGAGCAAGATGTTGATATGTATGACTCGGAAATTGATGATATTGTCGAAAATGAAGCATCAAACTAAGACTTCACTGCTATTCCGTATAAAAAATTCGATCAAGCTGGATAGAACAGTTACAAAGACTGTTCGATCGAGCATTGCTGAGGAAAAAGACCTCGATCGTACAGTCACAGGAACTGTTCGATCCAGCAGTTTGGGTGAAGAAAGCTTTCGATCGAATTTATTAGCTATGGACAATGTTGATTCGTCATTCATGCCTATTCCATATGACGTTAAGAAGGTAAATGAAGACCAATCCTATCCGATTAGAGGTACTGCTATTCCTTTAGTTGATTCCGATAAGATTCTTTCTATTCCTTCCGTTAAACCATTTACTGTTGTTGATTTAACGCCTCCGCCCCAGTTTGGGAGAAAGTTGGAGGAATGTCGTCGTGTTTCTTGTTATACAGGTCTTGACAGGTTAGAAGATCCGGGAGGAGGATTTGAAGGATCTATCCCGCGTAAGAAGAAGACGCGAGAGAAGGTTAATAGTGACGTCTATGATGCTGTGAAGAGGCGCTGTTTTTCCGTTGTTGTGCTGTGGAGGCCGGAAGTAAAGTTGATGGACGCTAAAGCGACTACATCCAGTCAGAAGCCTAATGGTGAGCCATTAATTTTTGTTGGCGGATGAAGAAAGAAAGGTCGAGCTGGGACCTATCTGAAACTAGCGCTGTCCGGGAGGCAACCCGGAGTTTAAATTTTTAGTTGATTTAGTTTTCAGTTTTTGTTGTGTGTGTAATAAATGGTTTTTGAACCATAGGCAGTGAACGATTTAGACTTGGTTTTTGGTCGACATTTGTCTGCAGGTACCACTCGATCGAGCACTCTTTTTACTCGATCGAGTACTTGACTCCTTCGATCGACCACTTTTGTAACCTAATGTACTCGATCGAGTACTAAATCTTTTCGATCGAGCACCAAGTTCGCCTGTTTGGATTCGTTTCCTGTGACGCTGTTCTGGGGCTATTTAGCGACCTCCCATGTTGCTGGCTGGTTTTGGGAGGTCCCTACTTCGTGTTATCTTGTAAGTTTTCTACAGCTTCACTCTCTTCCTTTTTAGTTTGCATTTTCTTTCCTTATTTTTGGGTACAATGAAGGCATTGTACGGTTTGGTTTGGGGAGGTTATGCATCCACATCTGTGTCTGCATGTTGTTTTTATTGCATTTTTGTAATCACGTTTAATTTCTGTATGCATTGTTGTTTATTTTTAATAAAAAATCAAAAATCTCTTAAAAATAGAAAAATTTCAAAAAAATCAAAAAATCACGTTTATTTTAGCATGTAGGCTGAGTCGGAACGGTAGATTTCTATGATGATATTGCACTGCAATTGTCTTTTTACTTAAGCCTTGCATAAAACTAATTATCTTTTTACCTTTGTCATTTTGCATATCTACGAGTTAATGTTAAAATTTAGTTGAACAAATAGACTTGACCTGAAAATTTTGGCAAGTTACTTATAATTTCTAAAATTTAGAGCCGTATAAACTGGTGTCATTTGTGACCTGTTTCATATAGGATTGTGAGTAGTTACTCCTTGCATAACATGTTCATTAATTTGCACGTATATGAAATTCAATTGCTTATTGCCTACATACATTCGGGTTAGTGGTTGGTGTCACATGCAGGGAGGTTCTTACAATTTCCCTTTTCTTTCATTTTTACCCATTAAACTCCACATTTAGCCAAATTTGCCTTTTGACCCTTAACTACATCCAAATTTAGCCTGCCTTGTCAAGCGAGTATAGTGTATGTTTTTGCGGTATATATTTTATTGGTCCAAATTTGGTTTGTATTATATTGATTTGGAGTTGGTAGAAAAGAAAGAAGGAGGATGAAAAAAAACGAATTGAAAAAAGAAAATGAAGAAAAGAAAAAAAAGGAAAAAATAAGAAAAAGAACAAGAAACCGTGAAAAAGGAAAGGAGAAAAAAAATGGTTGGTTGTTGACGGTTTCACTCCCATGCTTTATTTATATCTATTGAGAAGTATGTTCGGTTCGGTTTGGTGAGTTTGAATGCCAAATATGGGCGTTGTGCTTAATTTTGATGGATTAGAAATGGATATGTTTCATTTGGTTCTGTTCAGGTACTAGCTTGGCCGCCTATACCCTCACATTTCCATAAATGTTTTGCCTTTTCTTACCCATTACCTCACTTTACCATATTTTTGTAAGCCCTCGGCTGTGACGGACCTTGCTTGGTTGGAATGTATGTGTACGGTAGCTAGAATTGTCTATCATATTAGTTGCATGCATGTTTATGTGGGTCATAGTTTAGGTGAGCGACTATATTTCTTTCTCTCTTACATTCATATGCTTATCCTTTGCTTCATGAGAGAAAAGTGACCCGTGAGAGTCCATTCTTAAAGGTCTTGCAAGGTCAACGGTTCAGCTTTGTTATAAACATCTCACAACTCGTTTGCATTTGACTGTTTCGTTGTGAGTGTTAGTTTGCTGCATTAAATTGGTTTAAGTGGACAATTTGTAGCTAGCTCTGAGTTTTCTTTTCTGTTCCATTAGTTTTGCATATAGTTTCCTTGGAGACAAGCAAAGGTTTGGTTTGGAGAAGTTTGATGCGTACATTTTGTATAGACTTTTTGTACCATATTTCTACGCATCTTTATGCATTTTATGTAGTGTTTACCTACAAATGTACCCCGAATTGGCTACTTTGGTTTGTCTTGTATTATTTGCAGGTATGAACCGGAAAGGAGCATAATCAAGCCTAAAACATGTCCCTATGCATGCATTTAGGAGATGGGTTGAGTCGGAGCTTGGAAACTACTAATTGTGATGCGCAAAGAAGTAAGATAGCTAGGCGAGCAAAGGAAGAACTTCAAATTACTAACGCCTACTTTGAAGAGCCTTATCTCGAGTTATACAACTGATTTTCAGGTGATTCAAATTGGGAATAAGAGCTTGTCCTCTTAGCTTTCCAACGCCACTAGAAACGCTCTGCTTGCCCAAGTAACGAAGAAATCGCAGCCGTTCGAAGTTCAGTGCGCGAAGTAGGAATTGTGCGCTGGAAAGTACTCGATTGAGTACTATAGTGTTCGATCGACTCCTTTTTCTACTCGATCGAAAGTGACTTTTTGATAAGTGTTCGATCGAGTGATATAAAGTTACTCGATCGAGTGACTAGCTTATATACTCGGGATTTTTATTCAGTGTTAGGTTTATTTTATGTTAATAATGACTTTCCTATATAAGGGAAGTCGGGATTAGGTCATAAACACACTTTTACATCTCATACACTCTAAAACACTGTTTTATCTCTCTTAATGGCTGCTAGTTTGTTCTGCTCTCTTTTCCGGATCTCTTAATCTGTAATTCTTCCTTTTACTCTTTCTCTTTCTTTACTCACCCCTTAATTTATGATGTTGATTATTCCTTTACCTTTTGCCCTTGCTTTATTTATCGTTATGTCTAGCTAAATTTCCTACTAGGATTTAGGGGATTCAATGATTACTGTTAGTTGCTAATTAGGTTTATAGATCTTTCGTTGTTATTACGTCTCTGTTGTTAATCACTGCAATTAACTGTAACTAGCTACTTGAATCGATGCATTTAGCTTAATCAATCTTGGTACGCCTTAACCTAGACCGGAAGGTTGGAAGGGGTGAGACCCGCAGTGAACAATAGGATGCTTTAGTGAGGGCGGAAGCTAAGCTAATAGTATTTTAGGGCGAATTGAGACCGGAAGGAGATATTCGTTGCCCCTTAGACTGATACATGCGACCGCTCTGTGACCTTAGCTGCAATTATCTGATATTCATTGATGACCCGACAATCCTAGTCCTCTCTCTTTTATTGTTAGTTTCTCTTATTCCTTTTTCTCACTTTAATCTCATTTAGTTTAGTTCAAGCAATTCAAACCCCCCATTAGTGACATTAGACAGACCGAATTAACAAGTAGATAGTGACCGCCTCCCTGTGGAGATGACCCTCCTAGCCGCTAACTTCTGTTAGTAAGACTTCGGTATTTATTTTTGGTACACAAACGACAGTATCACCGGTATGCCATAAACCAACATTCGTCGAACCTCGGATAATGCCATAAAATGTATTAATACTCGTTATCCAAGGCTGAAATCAAATAGGCTAACTCCTGAAATGACCTTGGACGCGTGATAGAAAAACCGGGAGAAAAAGAAACAGGGTCCGGTATGACCTCCCGAACGGCTGAAATTGAAGTGTATATAATACACGGTTTTTCGGGATTACAGGATCGCGGAACAAAATTCTCCGGAAATCACACAGAAAGTTCCTTAGGTCGGATAAAGCAGCAACGCGAAATTCAGTAGCAACGAAAGATATTTGGGGGTGCCGGTATGCCATAAACCAGCATTCGTCGAACCTCGGATAGTCGTGAAACATGTATTAATATTCGTTATCCGATGCTGAAATCAAAAAGGTTAACTCCTGAAATGACCTCGGACCCGTGATAGAAAAACCGGGAGAAAAAGAAACAAGGTCCGTTACGACCTCTCGAACGGCTGAAATTGAAGTGTATAATACATGGTTTTTCGGGATTCTAGGGTCCCGAAACAAAATTCTCAGGAAATTACACAGAATGTTCCTCGGGTCAGATAAAGCGGCCACACAAAATTTGAGTAGTAATCGAAGACATTTGGGGTGCCGGTATGCCATAAACCAGCATTCGTCGAACCTCGGATAATGCCATAAAATGTATTAATACTCGTTATTCGAGGCTGAAATCAAATAGGTTAACTCCTGAAATGACCTCGGACGCATGATAGAAAAACCGGGAGAAAAAGAAACAGGGTCCGGTACAACCTCCAGAACGACTGAATTAGAAGTGTATAATACACGGTTATTCGGGATTCCAGGGTTCCGGAACGAAATTCTCCAGAAATCACACAAAAAGTTCCTCGGGTCAGATAAAGCGTCCACACAAAATTTGAGTAGCAACGGAAGAATTTGGATGTGCCGGCATGCCTTGAACTAACATTCGACGAACTCGGATAATCGTAAAATATTTATTAATACTCGTTATCCGAGGCTGAAATCGAATAGGTTAACTCCTGAGATAAACTCGTACGCGTGACAGAAAAACCGGGAAAAAAAAAACAGGGTCCAGTACGACCTCCCGAATGGCTAAAATTGAAGTGTATAATACACGGTTTTTCGGGATTCCAGGGTCCCGGAACAAAATTCTCCGGAAATCACACAGAATGTTCCTCGGGTCATATTAAGCAGCCACGCAAAATTCGAGTAGCAACGAAAGACATTTGGGGATGCCGGTATGCCATAAACAAGCATTCGTCGAACCTCGGATAATCGTAAAATATGTATATTAAGACTCGTTATTCGAGGCTGAAATCGAATAGGTTAACTCCTGAAATGACCTCGGACGCGTGATAGAAAAACCGGGAGAAAAAGAAACAGGGTCCGATACGACCTCCCGAACGGCTAAAGATGACACGCAAAATTTGTCGAAACACGGTTTTTCGGGATTCCAGGGTCCCGGAATAAAATTCTCCGTAAACCACACATAAAGTTCCTCGGGTCAGATAAAGAGGACACGCAAAATTTGAGTAGCAATGGAAGACATTTGGAGGTGCCGGTATGATATAAATCAGCATTCGTCGAACCTCGGATAACCGTGAAAAATGTATTAATACTCGTTATCCGAGGCTGAAATCGAATAGGTTAACTCCTGAAATGACCTCGGACGCGTGATAGAAAACCAGGAGAAAAAGAAACAGGGTCCGGTACGACCTCCCGAGCGTCTGAAATTGAAGTGTATAATACACGGTTTTTCAGGATTTCAGGGTCACGGAAAAAAAATTCTCCATAAATCACACATAAAGTTCCCCAGGTCAGATAAAGCGCACACGCAAAATTTAAGTAGCAATCGAAGACATTTGGGGGTGCCGGTATGCCATAAACCAACATTCGTCGAACCTCGGATAATGCCATAAAATGTATTAATACTCCTTATCCGAGGCAGAAATCAAATATGTTAACTCCTGAAATGACCTCGGATGCGTGATAGAAAAACCGGGAGGAAATGAAACAAGGTCCGGTACGTCCTCTCGAACGGCTGAAATTGAATGTATATAATACACGGTTTTTCGGGATTACAGGATCCCGGAACAAAATTCTCCGGAAATCACGCATAAAGTTCCTTGGGTCGGATAAAGCGGCAAGGCGAAATTCGAATAGCAACGGAAGATATTTGGGGGTGCCGGTATGCCATAAATCAGCAATCGTCGAACCTCGGATAATCGTGAAACATGTATTAATATTCGTTATCCGAGGCAATAGTTTAACTCCTGAAATGACCTCGGACCCGTGATAGAAAAAGCAGGAGAAAAAGAAACAAGGTCCGATACGACCTCCCGAACGGCTGAAATTGAAGTGTATAATACACGGTTTTTCGGGATTCCAGGGTCCAGAAACAAAATTCTCTAGAAATTACACAGAAAGTTCCTCGGGTCAGATAAAGCGGCCACACAAAATTTGAGTAGTAATCGAAGACATTTGGGGGTGCCGGTATGCTTTAAACCAGCATTCGTAGAACCTCGGTTAATGCCATAAAATGTATTAATACTCGTTATCCGAGGCTGAAATCAAATAGGTTAACTCCTGAAATGACCTCGGACGCATGATAGAAAAACCGGGAGAATAAAAACAGGCTCCGATACGACCTCCCGAACGGCTGAAATTGAAGTGTATAATACACGGTTTTTCGGGATTCAGGGTTCCAGAACAAAATTCTCCGGAAATCACACAGAAAGTTCCTCGGGTCAGATTAAGCGGCCACGCAATATTCGAGTAGGAACGGAAGAAATTTGGGGGTGCCGGTATGCAATAAACCAGCATTCGTCGAACCTCGGATAATCGTAAAATATGTATTAATACTCGTTATTCGAGGCTGAAATCGAATAGGTTAACTCCTGAAATGACCTCGGACGCGTGATAGAAAAACCGGGAGAAAAAGAAACAGGGTCCGATACGACCTCCCGAACGGCTGAAGATGAAGTGTATAATACACGGTTTTTCGGGATTCCAGGGTCCCGGAACAAAATTCTCCGTAAATCACACATAAAGTTCCTCGGGTCAGATAAAGCGGACACGCAAAATTTGGGTAGCAATGGAAGACGTTTGGAGGTGCCGGTATGCCATAAACCAGCATTCGTCGAATCTCGGATAATCGTGAAAAATGTAATAATACTCGTTATCCGAGGCTGAAATCGAATAGGTTAACTCCTGAAATGACCTCGGACGCGTGATAGAAAACCAGGAGAAAAAGAAACAGGGTCCGGTACGACCTCCCGAACTTCTGAAATTGAAGTGTATAATACACGGTTTTTCAGGATTCCAGGGTCACGGAAAAAAATTCTCCGTAAATCACACATAAAGTTCCTCAGGTCAGATAAAGCGCACACGCAAAATTTGAGTAGCAATCGAAGACATTTGGGGGTGCCGGTATGCCATAAACCAACATTCGTCGAACCTCGGATTATGCCATAAAATTTATTAGTACTCGTTATCCGAGGCTGAAATCAAATAGGTTAACTCCTGAAATGACCTCGGTCGCGTGATAGAAAAACCGGGAGAAAAAGAAACAGGGTCCGGTACGTTCTCCCGAACGGCTGAAATTGAAGTGTATATAATACACGGTTTTTCGGGATTACAGGATCCCGGAACAAAATTCTCCGGAAATCACGCAGAAAGTTGCTTGGGTGGGATAAAGCGGCCACGCAAAATTCAAGTAGCAACGGAAGACCTTTGGGGGTGCCGGTATTCAATAAACTAGCATTCGTCGAACATCGGATAATCGTAAAATATGTATTAATACTCGTAATCCGAGGCTGAAATCGAATAGGTTAACTCCTGAAATGACCTCGGACGCGTGATAGAAAAATCGAGAGAAAAAGAAACAGGGTCCGGTACGTCCTCCCGAACGGCTGAAATTGAAGTGTATATAATACACGGTTTTTCGGGATTACAGGATCCCGGGACAAAATTCTCCGGAAATCACCCAGAAAGTTCCTTGGGTCGGATAAAGCGGCAAGGCGAAATTCGAGTAGCAACGGAAGATATTTGGGTGTACCGGTATGCCATTAATCAACAATCGTCGAACCTCGGATAATCGTGAAACATGTATTAATATTCGTTATGCGAGGCAATAGTTTAACTCCTGAAATGACCTCGGACCCGTGATAGAAAAAGCAGGAGAAAAAGAAACAAGGTCCGGTACGACCTCCCGAACGGCTGAAATTGAAGTGTATAAATACACGGTTTTTCGGGATTCCAGGGTCACGAAACAAAATTCTATGGAAAATACACAGAAAGTTCCTCGGGTCAGATAAAGCGGCCACACAAAATTTGAGTAGTAATCGAAGACATTTGGGGGTGCCGGTATGCTATAAACCAGCATTCGTCGAATCTCGGATAATGCCATAAAATGTATTAATACTCGTTATCCGAGGCTGAAATCAAATAGGTTAACTCCTGAAATGACCTCGGACGCATGATAGAAAAACCGGGAGAAAAAGAAACAGGGTCCGATACGACCTCCGAACGGCTGAAATTGAAGTGTATAATACACGATTTTCGGGATTCAGGGTTCCAGAACAAAATTCTCCGGAAATCGCACAGAAAGTTCCTCGAGTCAGATTAAGCGGCCACGCAAAATTCGAGTAGCAACGGAAGACATTTGGGGGTGCCGGTATGCAGTAAACCAGCATTCGTCAAACCTCGGATAATCGTAAAATGTGTATTAATACTTGTTATTCGAGGCTGAAATCGAATAGGTTAACTCCTGAAATGACCTCGGACGCGTGATAGAAAAACCGGGAGAAAAAGAAACAGGGTCCGATACGACCTCCCGAACGGCTGAAGATGAAGTGTATAATACACGGTTTTTCGGGATTCCAGGGTCCCGGAACAAAATTCTCCGTAAATCACACATAAAGTTCCTCGGGTCAGATAAAGCGGACCTGCAAAATTTGAGTAGCAATGGAAGACATTTGGAGGTGCCGGTATGCCATAAACCAGCATTCGTCGAACCTCGGATAATCGTGAAAAATGTATTAATACTCGTTATCCGAGGCTGAATTTGAATAGGTTAACTCCTGAAATGACCTCGGACGCGTGATAGAAAACCAGGAGAAAAAGAAACGGGGTCCAGTACGACCTCCCGAACGGCTGAAATTGAAGTGTATAATACACGGTTTTTCAGGATTCCAGGGTCACGGAAAAAAATTCTCCGTAAATCACATATAAAGTTCCCCAGGTCAGATAAAGCGCACACGCAAAATTTGAGTAGCAATCGAAGACATTTGGGGGTGCCGGTATGCCATAAACCAACATTCGTCGAACCTCGGAAAATGCCATAAAATGTATTAATACTCGTTATCCGAGGCTGAAATCAAATAGGTTAACTCCTGATATGACCTCGGACGCGTGATAGAAATACCGGGAGAAAAAGAAACAGGGTCCGGTACGTCCTCCCGAACGGCTGAAATTGAACTGTATATAATACACGGTTTTTCGGGATTACAGGATCCCGGAATAAAATTCTCCGGAAATCACGCAGAAAGTTGCTTGGGTGGGATAAAGCGGCCACGCAAAAATCGAGTAGCAACGAAAGACATTTGGGGGTGCCGTTATGCCATAAACCAGCATTCGTCGAATCTCGGATAATCGTGAAACATTTATTAATAGTCGTTATCCGAGGCAATAGATTAACTCCTGAAATGACCTCGGACCCGTGATAGAAAAACCAGGAGAAAAAGAAACAAGGTCCGGTACGACCTCCCGAACGGCTGAAATTGAAGTGTATAATACATGGTTTTTCGGGATTCCAGGGTCCCGAAACAAAATTCTCTTGAAATTACACAGGTCCGGTACGACCTCCCGAACGGCTGAAATTGAAGTGTATAATACACGGTTTTTCGGGATTCAGAGTTCCAGAACAAAATTCTCCGGAAATCACGCAGAAAGTTCCTCGGGTCAGATTAAGCGGCCACGCAAAATTCGAGTAGCAACGGAAGACATTTGGGGGTGCCGGTATGCAATAAACCAGCATTCGTCGAACCTCGGATAATCGTAAAATATGTATTAATACTCGTTATTCGAGGCTGAAATCGAATAGGTTAAATCCTAAAATGACCTCGGACGCGTGATAGAAAAACCGGGAGAAAAAGAAACAGGGTCCAATACGACCTCCCGAACGGCTGATGATGAAGTGTATAATACACGGTTTTTCGAGATTCCGGGGTCCCGGAACAAAATTCTCCGTAAATCACACATAAAGTTCCTCGGGTCAGATAAAGCGGACACGCAAAATTTGAGTAGCAATGG
This sequence comes from Silene latifolia, assembly GCF_048544455.1. Classification (NCBI taxonomy): domain Eukaryota; kingdom Viridiplantae; phylum Streptophyta; class Magnoliopsida; order Caryophyllales; family Caryophyllaceae; genus Silene; species Silene latifolia. The sequence continues at coordinate 208,619,479 of NC_133536.1, read as the reverse complement.
AAGACATTTGGAGGTGCCGGTATGCCATAAACCAGTATTCGTCGAACCTCGGATAATCGTGAAAAATATCCCCACTGGCAGCGTGGAGTGACCTGTTGCGATGGGCACTCTGGCAGTGCTACACACTTTAGTGTGTAGTCAGTATTGTGGAGTTGGGGATGGAGTTCGGAGTATATCTGTGACGATTGAGCTGTGTTGTTTGTTGTGTTGTAGGATTATATAAATTGTGTGATTAGTACTAACCCCTTTTATTGTTTTAAAAACTGTGGTGATCCATTCGGGGGTGGTGAGCAGTTGTTGAGCAGGTATGAGTAGAGATACATGGGCAAGCTGGGATGAGTCATCACTACAGTTAGAAGAGTCTTCCGCTGTTGTCAAACTTTATGTTTAGCTTTTGGACATTTGGTTTTTGGAGAACATGTATTTACATTTTATCAGTTTGGCTTCCAGATTGTAACCTTTCACTTAACTTTATACTATTTAAACATTGTTTCGTTATTGTCTTATGAGTATCATTGCCTCGGGAAACCGAGATGATAACATCTCTATACTTGAGTGGTCCTGGTAAGGCACTTGGAGTATGGGGGTGTTACATGGTGACCTTTTTCGTCACATTTAATGCAACCAACAATTGGAAGTAGATCTCTTCTTTAAAAAATGTTTCTTACTAGAATTGTTGTTAAACCTCTTAAGATTATGACCATAACAATATCCGCAATATTTCTAGTGAACATTGCAAACTCATCGTCTCCATCATCTTCCTCATTACTTGAGGTTGATTTGAAAGCAGGCCCTCTTACTTTAGAGCTTTCACCAAAACGCTTCATGAGAGTTAACTCATGAGCCATACTCGTTATCCGAGGCTGAAATCGAATTGGCTAACTTCTGAAATGACCTCGGACGCGTGATAGAAAAACCAGGAGAAAAAAACAGGGTCCGATACGACCTCCGGAACGGCTGAAATTGAAGTGCATAATACACGGGTTTTCGGGATTCCAAGGTCCCCGAGCAAAATTCTACGGAAATCACACAGAAAGTTACTCGGGTCAGATAAAGCGGCCACGCAAAATTTGAGTAACAAAGGAAGACATTTGGGGGTGCCGGTATGCCATAAACCAGCATTCGTCGAATCTCGGATAATCGTGAAAAATGTATTAATACTCGTTATTCGAGGCTGAAATCGAATAGGTTAACTCCTGAAATGACCTCGAACACGTGATAGAAAAACCGGGAGAAAAAGAAATAGAGTCTGGTACGACCTCCCGAACGTTGAAATTAAAGTGTATAATACACTGTTTTTCGGGATTCCAGGGTCCCGGAACAAAATTCTCCGGAAATCACATAAAAAGTTTCTCGGGTCAGATAAAGCGGCCACGCAAAATTTGAGTAGCAACGGAAGACATTTGGGGTTGTTGGATAAACGACTATATAAAAGCTAAATGGAATGGAACGAAATTGTGTTAAGATTCCCACAAATTTCAGGCAGTTACGGTTTTGAAAATTTTTACCCGCGACAGTTAATGAGACAAGTAAAGGTATGTAATTTTTCTATTTAATACGGGTATGAGAAGGCATGCATCCGTCTTGTCTCCTCCATATGATATCGTTACTTTTAAGAGTCGGTTCTTGTTTTTATTATGCAATACTTGAGAGAGTATTTTAGTCGGGTTGAATTTTGAGAGCAAAAGTCATTCTCTTTTGAGAATATCACACTAAATGTACTTCGTCCTTTTCACAATGATCTTCCATATTACTTTTGTTCAATCGTTAATGTCGACAATACGACATATTAATGGTAAAAGTTGTAAAAATTCAACCCTGAGAAGTAAGGTAGTAGATGTTTCCCTCTTACCTCGGTTCTACTATAGAAGCGATGCAAAAACTGATTTTACCCAAGTTTCCCTCTTGCATCTCATACAAGAACCACAACGTCATATTCCATGTGATGCCAAGCCGTTTTGTGGCCGCGTCAAACGAGTTTTCCTTGGAAACTTCTTTGCCAAATTATTAAGAAGCTTCTATAGTATATAAAATCATCGACTTGACTACTAATTTCAACGAATCTTCCATCTAATAAATAACTAAACCTGCTGACCTCCATGAAATTCCTAACTTATTTTATTCACCGAAACTTCAGCCGCCCCCATAACCATCTAGATGCAAGCAAGAAAACCAATCACAGTCTTACACGTACCCATCTCGATTAATTTTTTATAATTTACAAAAACATTCAATCCTACCTGATAACATGTACTATTATAAATATAGACACCTTCCTTCCTCAAACAAGCATTATTAATTATTACAACATGGAAACCATAACTATGTTATCTTTAACAAGAAACATTAATCCCATCATCAAATTCGCTCCTCTTAGTCCAAAACCGAAGGCTGTATCAAGAAACAACGGTATTACAACAATATCGGCTCTCGGAAGAAGTAACTCTAACGGGTCACAATATCATGGACGACAAGTAGATGAAAACATGATTGTATTAAGAAAAAGAATACATGAAATGAAGATGGTAGAAAGAAATTATGAGCCACCAAGTGAATGGATGCAATGGGAAAAGCAAATATATGTAAATTATGATGAGTATATATGCATGGCATTAGGGTTTGTCCAAACCCAATTGATGAACACTAGGCCTAGTGTTGCTCTTGGCTCTTGCTACTTTGGCCTTGCTCACGTTGAGCGTGCCGACATCCGTCATTTTACTCGTCTCCCATTTTGCTGGAGTCGCTGATAACATGTTTTAGATGCTTTCAGCTTTTTAAGTTTGGTCTCAATCATTTGTTTATCTTCGCTTTTATATTAGATTTTGTTTTTGTTTTTTGTGGGATATTTTTAGATTGTGTCCAAATATGGCTTAAATTTTTTATTGTCATCTTGGAGGATAGTGATGATATTTACATACATTATTAGAAAAATTATTTGTTTTACTTGTTCACTTTCCATCCCTTGTATTTATTTTCATCATGATATAGATTTTAAAGTATCATCATAAACAAAACTTTATATTAGAGATATATGACTTGATTTATCACATTAATGATCACACACATTCAAGCAGCATATATCATCAGTTCATCATCGATATGAGCATGAAAATAAGAAGCTAATAAGGAATGATCCATGAATTATGCAACATAAGACATGCATGCATATATTAACCACTCTTCATGATTAAGATCGACTAAACATGCATGCATAATATTAGAGACCGTCTTGCTTATGACGGTCACAAATTTGGATTGTAGTATATAATAATCATTAGTTCATTACTCCATATTATGGCAAAGTTATATTTATGACACTAAATAAAAAGATACTAATATTTATTTATTTCAGAAATTCCTAAACTTACTAGCCAAAATAGAAATACTATATTTATTATTTAAAAAATCATAATTTCCAAATCTTAGTGGATTCTTGGGAAACAAAAAAACTTATAAAAGCACCCCGTCGTTGGATTAATGTATTACTCGACGATTCTCTGTATGTGGACTATACTAAAGCTGGGAAAACAAGTTTTTCAAGCGTATAAAGGAATTACATCGTCTGATTTTTCTCGCCATACTTCCAAATCTTAATTGCTCTTCACGAGTTTTACATATAATTGCTTCTTTTATCAATGGAAACTGTTCTTCCAGAGACACCGTCATTAATTAATCACAAAAGAGGTAGACCCTCCAAGGTTTCGTGCAATGTCCAACATGATGATATACTACCTCATGTTATACCAAGAAGAAAACGGTCCAAAGTAATCAAGCTTACAAAAAAATTCGAACATGAAAAAATCGAAAACTATAACCTACACTCAGGCGTATATGATGGAGAAGTAAGCGAAGATGGAACTATAGACTCGACTTTATCATCAGAAGAGTTACTAGAAGAACATGTTCCTTGGTTATCTCAAATTACTATACCTGGACCAATTCCGAATTTGGATAGTTTGTTCTTCAATCCGACTAATCTCGACATTCTTGTACACTTTTTTGATGATATACCTACCGCGTGATTTAATCTTGTAAAACTAAATTGATTATGAGCCTGGCTTAATTTAATTATTACAAGATCAGTTTGTGCGTCTTTTAATAATTTAAAACTTCATAGAAACAAACTCCATCATAAACAATTTGAAGGCGGAAACTCTGAAGGTATTCATTCTACAATGTTCAAACTATTTCAAAAAGAGTTCTAAGAACTCGACATGCTCTGTTTTTGTTCTTTAAATTTGACTTTATAATAAGGTAAGATAGTTAAAGGAGGTTGTTCATCTTACCGTCTAATCTATTTAGCGCGGCTCTTTCTTCTTTGACCGTCTTGATCTTGTATTTAACATAGCTCAGTAATAATACCGATCAAAGTTGGCTGCTCCGCTTTCATTGCCACATATATCAAGGGTAGCTTGCCAAAGCTTTTTATTTCATTCACATTACCGTCCACCAAAATTCACAATTCAGAGTCATGTATGAGCAGGGCAATGACAAGCACTTGATGCCGCTTGATTTTTCAACCCTAGTTTGGTTGACTTTTGAAGGTGTAGCAGCTTGCAAAGGACGGTGTAATATTTGTAATGATGGACCGTGTAGCAGCTTGCAAAGGACGGTGTAATAGCTCTTTTCGGGCCGTGTCCGTACTCGCATCAGGTGGCACATTAACATCTTGACTTTTCAACTCTACTTATCCTCAAACTAACTGTGTCTATTTGTAGATGCATCAAGTTGTTAATTAACAAAATAAAATATCTGAATTTATATTAATTGGTGTTTAATTTGATTTAACAAATTTAAGAGTAATAATGCATAATTGCATTAAGTTGTTAATTCTGATAATTGTTTGGAGTTGTATCACAAGCGATGCCTTTAACGACACATCACTCCTCATCAATTGTGGGCTTCCTAAGTCCACCCAATCTAAGTCCATCTCCGATGGTCGTGTATGGCAGAGCGATGACGACCCTGATTTCGCTCCATCGTACCTCAACACCGTCTCAACTAGCTTCTCAGAGAATGCTGATGACCTGCCATACAAAGTAGGTCGGGTATTCTGGTCTGATATCACCTACACCTTCACTCTCACCCCAGGCCCCAAATTCATACGCCTCTACTTCTTCCCTAATGTTACCTACAACAACACTCTTCCTCATCAATTTTCGACATCTCTCATTGCTAATAGCTTCACTCTTTTACACAAATTCAATCCTTTCCTCAACTCACAAGGGAAACCATTTATTTTATATGAATTCCAAATTATTATCCAAAAAAATAGTGAAAATAATCTCAACTTAACCTTCTCTCCAGGTATAATCAATAATAATGGTTCTCCTGATACAAAATCGTCGTACGGGTACGTGAATGGTATAGAAATTGAGTCCATTCCAGATGGTTTGTACATAAACGAGTCCAACCTGATTTATGTCTATGCCAATGTTCCAGAAATGGGATACGCATTGCTAAAGGATTCGACCGCACTCCAGACTGCTTATCGGCTAAACGTGGGAGGAGAGAACGTGGATAGGAATGACGATAATCCAGGGGGAATGAAGCGTAAATGGGACGCAGACGAAGACTACGTAGTCGGGGAAAGAGGCATAAAGTTGGAACCAGATCCACACCTGTCGAGCTCAACGAATGACAGCGGCATAAACGAGGCGCCTATGATAGTATACGAGACGTGGAGGGGGATGGGAGACAACTCGGCTGCTATAAATTTGAAGCGGAACCCGGGCTTTGCCTATGTGGTGAGGCTTCATTTTTGTGAGATGGATGTTACTGTGACAGGGATTAATCAGAGGTTGATGAATTTGTATATTGATGGCAACCTGGCAGAGGAGAATCTTGATATTTGGTACGAGGCTGGAGGGTTTAGTATTCCCATAAACATGGATTATGTTATAACTGTCCCTGCTCATAATCCTACTACTGCTTCAAAGGTTGCTCTTTCCTTGGCCCTCCGTCCTTTACGTCCTGGCCGGTAAGTATATTTAAGAAAAAAAAAAACTATAGCGTCGGTTCTAAATGATTATTTGCGTCGGTTTTGAGGTGATGCATTTGGAGGGGCCGTATTTGCTGTTGCGTCGGTTTCACAAATGTTGCAATAAGTTAACTCTATATTTCTTAAATATGATTGATTGATTGATTGATATTTAAACTGATTTGTTGCACTTGTTCTGTTTGTGTAGTGTTATAGATGTATCGCTGAGTGGGTTGGAGATCTTGAAGGTGTGCGATACGGCTAGAAATCTTGCAGTTCCTAATCCACCTTACAACAGTACCCACACAACTTCACTAAATCAAACTCAAATAAGCGCAACTTCACTAAATCAAACTCCAATAAGCGCTAAAACCTCAATCCGTAAGACTCATTATTATTGCAAGTGTCATTACTGGTTTACTACTAGTTTCTGTTATTATACTTGCTTTGTTTCGAAGTAGACTACAGTATAATAAGAAGCTATTTATATCGGCCAACACGTCTAGACCGTACTTATCAACCGATCTTTGTCAACGTTTCTCGTTGACCCAGATAAGGGTTGCCACTCGTGACTTCGATCAGAACTTAATCATTGGCCGGGGCGGGTTTGGAAAGGTGTACAAAGGCTGCATAGATGGTGGAGCCACTCATGTGGCTGTCAAAAGACTAAACCCGACATCCAAACAGGGGGAGCAAGAGTTCCTTACTGAGATTGAGATGCTTTCAAAACTGCGTCACAAACATTTGGTGTCCTTGATCGGGTATTGTGACGAAAAGGGAGAGATGATATTGATATACGAGTACATGCCCCGTGGCACCCTTCGTGACCACTTACATTACAGGGACACTAAGGGAACAAACAACAATCAAGTATTATCATGGAACCAACGTTTGATGATTTGCCTAGGATCGGCTCGTGGGCTAGAATATCTCCATGGGGGAACACAACAGTTGATCATTCACCGTGATGTCAAGTCCACTAATATTTTACTCGATGACAAGTGGACCGCCAAGGTGTCAGACTTTGGGCTCTCGAAAGTGGGTCCTGCAAGTGATACAGGAGTGGGCCATGTTAGTACTATTGTTAAAGGTAGCTTTGGGTATTTGGATCCCGAGTATTATCAACGTGGACAATTAACTGAGAAGTCGGATGTTTATTCATTTGGAGTCATGTTATTTGAAGTCCTATGTGCCCGACCAGCTGTTGAACTTAACCTTCCTTATGTTCGAGCTTGCTACACAAAAGGGATCCTCTACACTTTAGTCGATCCTACCCTAACGGGTCAAATCACACCCGAGTGTCTAAGTAAATTTGGGGAGATTGCAGAGTTGTGTATAAGGGCTAATCGCGATGAACGTCCCTCGATGAGGGACGTAGTATGGAGTTTAGAATTCATGCTAACACTTCAACAAACCGCCGAGAACACTAGTGATGGTAGTCCAATGGTGGAACTTATTATTAGTAGTAATGCTACGGGTGGCGGTGAAAATGGTGATTCTAGAATTTCATTTCGGGAATATGTTTGCGAAAGCAGAGCAGTTGGTGTTAATACTCAAGGGTCGACTGTCGCTGGTAATACTGCTGTTACAAATTCTCATATGGAGGTCAAGTCGGGTTCAGTCTTTTCTGAGATCTTTGATCTACGGGCTAGATGAAATTTTGCCGTCCGTTCTTGTAAGCCTATATTTTTTTAGATGAAATCTTTAATTTATTTTACAATATGATGATGCTTGTGTCAACATATATATTTATAAAGTAAAATCTAAATAAAATTACAATTATATTTTAGAAGAAGATAAACTTTATGCTTTACATAGTATCTGTAATAATTTATTTATTCATATCCCTCTTTGTTAATTTCACAAACAAACTAATAAGACGAGTTTATTACGGTGTAAAGTTTTTGGTGTAATGGATTTAAAAGTGTTGTTGGGTTGGACTGGAAACATTATGCAAGCAAGTCTTTTGCTACAAGGAAAGCCCACCTGTATGGACAAGATCACATGGTCATATGGGCTTGTTCCCATGTTGGCCCAACATTTACAAAGCTTGCACAAATACTTACTCCATTTTATTGAGTTCTTTACATTTATTTCTTGGACATTATGTTCACAAGTAGGGTGAGCAAAACCGTGTATCCGATACGGTTTTGAAAACCGTATCGGGTATACGGTTTTAAAAATCGTAAAAATCACTATACGGATTCGATACGGTTTAACCGTTTATACGGTTTTCGGGTACCCGGAAAAACCGTGTATACGGAATCCGTATATACGGATACGGTTTGGTGACAAATGTCCAATTAAACATTGTAATTTTTCAAGAGCTAATAATTACCTCTAACATGACCACCTCTTATAAAGGGCTGATTTTTGTTTATTGAGATAACTTAGTAAAAAAAGTCGTAAAAAACATTGAAAGAGTGGAGTTAAAAAAAAGGAACTTTGCATTTTTTATTTTTTTTTTTATACAAAAACTTCAAACCGTGTCAAAAACCGTATATACGGTTTCGTTTTTGCCCGACCCGGATACGGTACGGTTTTTATAAAACCGTATCGTATATACGGATTTTCATATCGTATATACGGAAATCCGTATAACTCAAACCGTATATCGTATCGTATCCGTATTATAAAACCGTATCGTATATTTTTGCTCACCCCTATTCACAAGTGTCGATAATATTTAATACAATTTCTATTGAATTCTTTACATTTATTTCTTGGACACTATTTGCCACTTCCCCGCAATTTCTAATATATAACATAAAATAATCATGTAAGATTTTACTTAAATTGTCTAGTCAAATGTATTATGAATATCAAATTTTTATAATTTTTAAAGTATATAACTAAAAGTATGAAAAAAAACGAGCATTAATATACATGTATAAAGCAAACGTAAAGAGTTCAGTGAAACGGAGGAAGTAAGAAATACGGAGCACTTGTGCGGCAGAAATGAGGGCGCGTCACAAATCTCAATGTGCCACTCGCTCCCGGGACGACATTCCAACGTCGGTTTTTGTGAAGTATTATGTTATTTGAATAATTATATACTTTTTGTATTTACTTAATAGTTAATGGGGTTTATCTATGATATCATTAGTTTAGAATTACTTTTTAGGTGTTGTTTGGAATGGGAGTAATAGAGATAAAATAAACTAAAAAATGGAGGAAATGGATGGGGTTGGAGATAGTAATTGTTACCCACCTCCTCTTCCAAGTAATAATTACCTTCATATAGAACTATTTGAAAATCAACCCCCTAAGTTTCACTTGTAGCAAATTAGTCCCATTACTTTTCAAAAATGTGCAATTAAACACAAATCAAGTTTTTTTTACCTTTTTTTAACTAAAACCTATTGTTTTCTATAATAAAACTATTTTAAATATATTTATTAAAGATTAATATAATATTTACATATTTAACGAAAAATGCGAACCAAATTTAGTAAAAACAAAAATTTGGTCATGTAACTTTTCATTGTAATTTCATTAACAATTCTCATATTATGAACATTTTTCACCAAAATAAATTTTAAAAAATAAATATTTGAACATGATTTCCAATAATCAAGAATTTTAGAATTAAAATCTAATCAATAATTTTTATTTTCAAAAATAGTACTCGTAAATATTTAATTAGCAAATTTAATTCTTAAAAATAAGATATGTGATTAATTTCACATTAAGAGATACTTATGGGGTTAATTTGTTACGTTTATAAGTTAAGGGGCTTGATTGCACATAGTATCAAAGTTATGGGGGTGATTTGCTATATTTCCGCTTTACTATTATACATAAGATTTTTAAAAAATTACATATTTCTAATTCTCGATTTTGCAAGTGAGGCATTTTGTACTTGCATACTAGTTTTTTTTTTTTAAAAAAAGGATCTCTCAAGGCGCAACATCGTCTCACTCTATAAATTATGCTAATCAAAATTATAAAAACAAAGAGTTGTTAGGATTAAATAGGCAAAGCCCATATTAACCATAAACCCTAGTTTCCCTGCCGTAGACATTGGACGATGGAACAAAAACGTTATCGGTCGTCAATGGTACAACACCATAGATGGAGCTCCCTTCCCGATGAAATTATCATCAACATTATTTCCCGCTTTAACCTTCTTCGCGACACCGTCATTACTATTTCTACTACCAATTTCAGCATCAAACGATATGACAAACCTATCGACAATATCGACGAGTATTGGACCATCCTTGATAACCTCTTCACCTTGTTCGCGCCACCTTTTATCGACACATTTTGTCTTAATCTTTACGCTTACCACTACAACGAACCTCGTTGCTGGCCAATCATCGACACATGGGTTCGTCAACTACGTTCTCGTAACGTCCAACACATGAAGCTTTCTTGCTCTCCAGGTTTCCGTCAATTTGATCATCGATTTTACCCACCAAGCATTTTTCGAATCCATTCCTTGGTAACACTTGAGTTGCGTTTGATTGCCAACGGCATTGGTTGGAGACTTCCTAATTCATTTGTTCTTCCAAACCTCAAGAAACTATATTTTAGTTTGTTCGATTACGCATATTTAGGAAGGTTATTAAGTTGTTGCCCGTCGCTTGAAGACTTGTCCTTGAACCTTTACCATCCTAAGGAAAGTGTCGTATTAATCACAAGTAAGAGTTTAAAACGATTACATATAAAATTAGAAGGGAAATCGATCCGTGAAGTTATTATTGATACTCCAAAATTGGAACAATTGAATTATTGTTCTAATTATTTATTATCAATGCATATGCTGAATTCGATTTCAAATGTCGTCAAGTCGCTTACCCTAAGTACTGGCTCACCGGTGAGGTTCATCAATTGTTGTACTACCTTACCCAAATTGATTCGTCTTAAATTATCTTTCGGTTCTGAAATATTTCAAGCAATATTTGATCAACAGATGATGATGCATTGTCCCAATTTAGAGGTTCTTGTGATACATCTTTTCGACTATAAAGAGATGATTTGGAATCAAGATGCCGTGTTCATGCTAGTTCAACAGGTGAAACACATAGAGTTGTATGCAGATGTTAATCGATTTACCAAATATGGGTTGAGTTTAGTGACATGGTTTTTAAGAAGTGCCTCGGTTTTGGAGAAGCTTGTCATCAGCGGATATGGCACTCATCGTCCTACCGATGATTCCTTGAGTCAATTTTGCAAAACTTTACTCAAGTTTGCCGAGGACACTTCACGTTGTCAAATCGATTTCTTAGGAGGATTTAAGCTAGACACAGAAGTTCAAGGATAAACGTTTATAAAGTACGGCTATTGGCTACGCAATTATTATACTCTGTAGCTGTTTTTTTTTAGCCTTTGTCTTAAGGGTACACATTAAGACTCTCTTTAAATATATAAAGATTTAGAAGATTATATTATGGGATATGATAAGTATCGCTCTACTCAATTATATCAAGTACTTGGTATTGCAGGATGATCTGGATTTGTTTTCTGTTGAACCTTGGGCTTGGTTATAGGTGTAACTTCATTAGTATTGATTATAATTGTGTTCAGACTAATATTTTTATGACGGAATGAGGATAATATTTTTGTGATGCAAATGCTTCCGAATTTAAGTTGGCATTTGAGTAATATATTAACTTGTCCCCTAACTAAAAAAAAATGATTTGTTAAGTCTTCTAATGAGCCAAACACAGGTCTTTTTGAAGTTGCGTAGCACATAACATCTTGACTTTTCAAGTCTACTTATCCTCAAACTAACTCTGCCCATTTGTATTTTTTTTTTTTTTGGTTGACGCGAGTATCCTTACCAATAGCGGGACAATTTCCTTTGGAATAGTGACGGTTAGGAGTGTTCACCGGTCCAAAACCGGACCGGACTGGATAACAACCAACCCCAAGACCGTGGACTGGAACCTTTTAGGTCCGGTTTTTCCCGGGTTTGGACCGAACCGGTACTAATTTACTCCCTCCTATTCGCTATTTTCTTCCCCTTTGATGTGGGCACAATATTTTAGGAGAATGATTAAAGAATGAATAAAGGAAGATGGTGGGGTTTGTGAATTGGAGAGATGAATGAATAATTAGGGATTAAATAAGGAATTGTGAGTAAGATGGGTTTTGGTGATAGGAGAGGGGGATGAATAAAATAAGAGTAAAAGTTTCCAAAATAAGAAAGGGAAGAAAACCTGAATAATTCGTTTAAGGAAATAGGGAAGAAAATAGTGAATAGGAGGGAGTATAAGGTAAATTGAGTTTTCATTTGTTTTTTTAATGTGGATCGTACCGGAGACCGGTCACCATATTTTTTGGGATCCGGAGACCGAACCGTATTTATCCGGCCTGGACCAGACTGGTCGGTCTGGGCCATTTTTTGTTCACATCTAGTGACGACAATTTAATAGATTGACCCCTCTCAAGTTTGAGTTTTTCATTCCCAAGAGTTAGGAATCGAAACCTTGAGCATTTTTTTTAAGAGATAAGAGTTCTTACCACTCACATCAGCCAACTTTGGTATTGTGGCCATTTGTATATGCCGTTAACAAAAGACACTTGACAGTCCACACTCCACACCAACATTAATTAACAAAATAAAATATCAATTTATATTAATTGGTGTTTTGATTTAACAAATTTAAGATTAATGAATTGCAGTATCAAGTTGTTAATTCTGATAAGGAAAATGAAAGGGCGTAACCGGGTGACACCCAATTTGGGTGCCACCCTCTCACATGGGGTGAATGGGGACCCCTTCAATAAACAATTGTTGTGAGAGGGTGGCACCCAATTTGGGCGTCACCCGGTGACGCCCTATCACTATCCTTCTGATAATTGTTGTGAGTTCTATGACAAGTGAATGAAGTGATGCCTTAGACACTCGGCTCCTGATCAATTGTGGGCTTCCCAAGTCCACCCAATCTGAGTCCTTGTTTGAGGATCTTGCAAGGCAAAATTAACGAGAGTCCAAAATAATGTTACTATGTTAGCAAAGTGGAACCATGCAACGACGTGACCCCTGTTTTAACGTTGATAATAATAATGTAGGTTTGGAAGTTATCAAGCTTGACTACCGCACTAGAATCTGATCCAACTCCATTATTTTAGTAACTCATAATACACTCTCATATATGATATATCCATCCAGCTAGTCTTGCTTGTGACGGGTTAATCCCGTCACAAGCTTGTGACCTCTCACAAAAAGGGAGAGGGGACAAGGTGGGGCACCCTCCATGTGCTTCTCACTCACCTCTTAATGAGCATTTTGCGAGAAGAAACGGTATCCGTCACAAGCTTGTGACGGATATCGCCCGTCTTCAATGAGATTTTGTGATATCCATCAGTAGCATTCCAGCCCAACTTGTATTACACGACGCCTTGTTATTAAATTGTGTAACTCTATACGACGACCTAAATTGTTTTAAGTTCTACTAATGCGCCAAAAGTAATTGTGTTTGATGCAACATCTTGACATTCCAACTTAGACTCATAGATCCACATAATCGAGTCGGGGATGTACATTAAAACCATTAACATCCCACGATTACACTTTATAATCGAGATAACACATTCTGCTTTTTGGGTGTACAAAACTAAAAGTAATACTCGTAATAAACTTGGAAGTCATGATTTGGAATCAGTATAGAATCAGGATCATATGGAGTACTATAATTGTATTAAGTTGTATCAAGAGTGATGCTTTAGACACTCCACTCCTCATCAATTGTGGGCTTCCCAAGTCCACCCAATTTGAGTCCTCGTTTGAGGGTCTTCCATGGCAAAGTGACGACGACCCTGCTTTCGCTCCAGCTAACCTCAACAACGTCTCAACTAGCGTCTCAGAGGATGCTGCTGATGACGTGCCATTCAAAATAGGTCGGGTATTCTGGTCTGATATCACCTACACCTTTTCTATCACTCCAGGTCCTATATTCATACGCCTCTACTTCTTCCCAAATGTTACCTCCAACAACACTCATCCTCACCTATTTTCGACATCTCTCGTTGCTAATAACTATACTCTTCTACACAACTTCAACCCTTTTCTCAACTCGCTCCAAAAAACTACGCTACAATATGAATTCCATCTCATCCTCAAAAATGGTGAAAATAATCTCAAATTAACCTTCTCTCCAGGCGGTATAATAAATAATAATACAAGATCATCCTTCGGATACATCAACGGTATAGAAATAGAATCAATTCCGGAGAGTTTGTACATAAACGAGTCCAACCTGAATTATACCTATGCCACATATCCTGCAAACGTGTACTACTTGGGTCAAAATTCGACTGCGTTCCAGACAGCTTACAGGCTTAACGTGGGAGGAGAGTACGTGGATATGAATGACGATAATCCAGGGGGAATGAAGCGTAAATGGGACGCAGACGAAGACTACGTAGTGGGGGAACGAGGCATAAAGTTGGAACCCTATCCAAACTGGAACAGCTCAAAGATTAAGAGCGGCAAGAAAGTGCCGGCCTACACGGCGCCTAAGATAGTATACGGGACGAGTAGGAGTTTGGGATTCAACTCGGCTGCTATAAATTTGAAGCGGAACCTTACGTGGATGTTCCCGGTGGACCCGGGGTTTGATTATGTGGTGAGGCTTCATTTCTGTGAGATGGATATTGATGACACAGGGAGTGAACAGAGGGTGATGTATGTGTATATTGGTGGATATGTTGCGCAGGAGTATCTTGATATTTGGGCCGAGGCTGGAGGGTTTGGTATTCCCATGTACAAGGATTATGTTATAAGTCTGCCCGATATCAGTAATGGTTCCAAAGTCGCCCTTTCCGTTGCCCTTCATCCTTACCTTGACTAGTAAGTAAATTAATCGCTACTTTCTCTTCCATTGAATTTTTTTTATAACGTTCCGGATTCTCTCCATTACTTAAAAAGAAATGGATGTCCATTACTTTTAAACGGTGCGGATTAAATTTTGGAACGATCTAGTGGTTGTAATTATTCCATAAAAGTAATGTTTAAATGGATGAAGAGATAAAATATATTAGAATAAGATTTATTAGAGAGGTAATGGAGAGGATCCAAATTCCAAATCACCCGTGCATTAGAGTAATTTTATCAAGATATTTATCTCTTTTTCTCTTATTTTTGAACTAGTTTAGACCGCAATAAATGAACAGTATATAGAGAGTTTTTTAATTTTTAATAAATTTATTATATAATAGTGATATCTCAACAATTGTTCATATTTATCGTTATTATATTTTATTTTGAGAAAAAACTTATACTCTGTAATTGATAATTAATCAAGAAAATTGAGTAAAGTGCATAAATATATTTTAAACAAAATATTTTTTATACCATCAACCTAATAATTTCAATTTTATTTTCTCTTAATATTTTTTTATCATTAAAGTAATAATAGCGATTTACAGATTTGTTTTATAGGTAGTATTAATCAAATCATTTTCAAATAATAACATTAATATATTTTCAACTTGTATCGCCCTTATATTGTTATAATTGTTGGAGAACATTATCTTTTCTTAGTAAGGTTTACAATATTATTTGTTGCACTTGTTCTTTTTCTTAGTGTTACAGATGTCTCACTGAGCGGGTTAGAGATCCTGAAGTTGAGCGATCCAACTAGAAATCTTGCAGTTCCAAATCCACCTTACAACGTTACCGACACAACTTCACTAAATCAAACTCCAAGCCATAAAAGTTCAATCCGTAAGACAATCAATATTATAGGAAGTGTCATTGGTGGTTTACTACTAGTTTCTGTTATTCTACTCGCTCTGTTTCGACGCAAAGTACAATATAATAAGCTATTTACATCGGCCAACTCCTCTAGACCGTCCTTACCATCTGATCTTTGTCGACGCTTCTCACTGACCCAGATAAGGATTGCCACTCGCGACTTCGATCAGAACTTAATCATTGGTCGGGGCGGGTTTGGCAAGGTGTACAAAGGTTGCATAGATGGTGGAGCCACTGATGTGGCTATCAAACGACTAAACCCGACATCCAAACAGGGGGAGCAAGAGTTCCTTACTGAAATTGAGATGCTTTCAAGACTACGTCACATGCATTTGGTGTCCTTGATCGGGTATTGTGATGAAAAGGGAGAGATGATGTTGATATACGAGTACATGCCCCGTGGCACCCTTCGTGACCATTTGATTTACAGGGACACTAAGGGAACAAACAACAATCAAGTATTATCATGGAACCAACGTTTGACTATTTGCCTCGGATCGGCTCGTGGGCTAGAATATCTTCATGCAGGCACAAAGCAACTCATTATCCACCGTGATGTCAAGTCCACCAATATCTTGCTCGATGAAAAATGGACCGCCAAGGTGTCAGACTTTGGGCTCTCGAAAGTGGGCCCTGCAAGTGACACAGGAGAGGGCCATGTTAGCACTACTGTTAAAGGTAGCTTTGGGTATTTGGATCCAGACTATTATAAACGTGGACAATTAACTGAGAAGTCAGACATTTATTCATTTGGTGTCATGTTATTTGAAGTCCTATGTGCCCGACCTGCGGTTGGCCTTAACCTTCCTAAAGTTCGTGCTTGCTATACAAAAAGAATCCTCCACACTTTAGTCGATCCTACTCTAACGGGTCAAATCACACCTGAGTGTCTAAGTAAATTTGGAGAGATAGCAGAGTTGTGCGTAAGAGTCAATCACGATGAACGTCCCTCGATGAGGGACGTAGTATGGAGTTTAGAATTCATGCTAACACTTCAACAAGACGGAGAGAACACTAGTGATGGTAGTCCAATGGTGGAACTTACTATTAGTAGTAATGCTACTGGTGGCAGTGAAAATGGTGCTTCCACAATTTCATTTGGGGAATATATTTGCGAAAGCAGAACAGTTGGTGTTAATACTCAAGGGTCGACTGTGGCTAGTAATACTGCTGTTACAAATTCTCATATGGAGGTCAAGTCGGGTTCAGTCTTTTCTGAGATCTTTAATCTACGGGCTAGATGAAATTTTGTCGTCCGTCCTTGTTAGCATACGTTTTTTATGCATGTACAAATTTTTTTTCTACTTGCTCTAGTTAGATATACGGATACCATGGTGAGACAATGAATTGGTGGAACAGTGCTTGAACTTTTATATGGATTAACCGTCCATAATTCAAAATGAAATGCAACATTTTCATCCTAGCCAAAACTAACATATGTGTGCGGCATGGCCCGTCACACAATTTTCTGTTTTTTTTTCTTTTCTTTTCAAAGTCGCAAGACTCGCAACTACCAAAAATTGCTGTCAATAAAAAAAAAAAAAAAAAAAAAAAAAAAAAAAAAAACTACCAAAAGTTCATTAATTAGGGAGCCCGGTACAAAGATGCTGAAATTTGTGCTGACAAATGTGATTGTTTGATGATTTTTTTTAATTATTGTTTGCAAATGGTTAGATGGTGATCAAATAAAGGAATGAGGGTAATTGCACAAAGTTACCTTTAACAATAAGTCTTGCTTGTGACGGGTTATCCGTCACAAGCAAGAGACGGGGCGAATAGTAGTGTTTTAGTGGAAACGGGTTAGAGGTGATGTGGGACTGTCATGTACAGTTGTGCATGGGGAATGACAAGATTTGTTAAGATAAAATATTAAATAATTCATCTTTCCCAACACAAGTAACCGTCCACCAATTTTGAAAAGCAACCCTAATCATCATTATTTTCACATTTACCATCATATTCATTCATCTTCATTTCCCCTTTTTCTTCTCTCTTAACCTTCTCTCTTCCTATTCTCATACAAAAACGCCTAAAATACCCACAAATCAAACAAAGTTCCCAACATAGTCCATCATCATAATTTATTCACAAATCATTGAAGATGGTCATGAAACGAGTAGCATAACGTCCACAAGTTAAGAAGAACACTAGATCGACAAAGGAAGTCAATGATGTCGAAAGAGGTGATATATTTCGTCATCATTTTTTATAGTATTTTTATTTGTATATGGTTATAACAGTTTTTTTCTAGTTAATTTTTTATAGCAAAACCAATTTTTTTTTCTGTTTATTTATTTGGGGTTTAATAATCGACACATGCAAATTTTGTGGAGTTTATTTGTTCATTTTTTTACAATATTTTTATTTGTATATGGTTATTCTCATTTTTTAAAATTATGTTATATTTTTTATTTATTTTTTGATTTTGAGTAAAAATTTAAACAATGTTTGCTTCATGCTTTAGTTTGATTGAATGTTTACTTAATATGTTACCAGTTTTGTTGAGTATGTTATCATTTAGTAATCTCGCTTATTGATGTGTGTGTGTGTGTGTGTGTGTGCGCCATTTTTTGGTTATGTTACCATCTTTTGGGATTAAATCAGATCATTATCATTATAGTAATATGTTGCCAGTTTTTTTCGATATGTTATCATTTTCAGTTATTGATATATATTGAGATGCTAACATTTTGTTGGTTATGTTACTAATTTTGTTGGATATGACATCTATTTCTATGTTTGAATTGTATGATTTATGTTTGTTATATGTTATCAATTTTGTTTGATATGTTATCAATTTTGTTTAATATGTTACCAGTTTTGTCCGAAGTTTAACAAGAGGTGCATTCGAGCAGTAGTAAAAAAGGTGCAGCAAGTAAAAGGTGATTGCGAGTTGCGACAAGGGCATTAGTGAAGCAAAGTGGGGCAGTACTGGTGATAGTGTGTGGAAATGTTCATATTACTTAGTTTGGTTTTGTGGTTTGATTAATAATGTTTTTTTTTGTATTTGCTGGATAATATTGGTCTGATTGGGCACCATTTTGTGTTCATGTCGTTGAACACTAACTTTGGCAAGTCAGTGACTTAATATGGGTCTAATTTACTCATATATTTGTGTAATAATAATGTTATCATCTTAGTCGAATTTGTAACCATTTTAAAAAATGCATTACAATATCTAAGCATACTAGTCAGAATGTATTAATGTAATCATATTAGTCCGAGTATGTAACCATTTTACAATATGTAACCATTTTACAATATGTTTGATTTGATTGAAAAAATTCTAAAAATAATGACATATATGAATACAAATGGTGACATGAGAGTATATGTTTAAAATGTTATCATCTTAGTTAGAAGATGTAACCATTTTACAAATTGTTTTACAATATGTAACAATATTAGTCAGAATGTTAGCATATTAGTGAAAGGATGTAACCATTATACAATATGTTTAATTAAAATTGAGAATCTTAAACTAATAACATTTAACGATAAAAATGGTGACTTGGAGTATGTGTATAATATGTTAGCATAGTAGTTAAAAATTTACCATTTTACATTATATTTGATTTGATTTGAACTTGGGCGTTTGTTTGCATTTTTCAAAAAAAAAAATATAAACATAATTTGTAAAATACAATGCAATAAGTCACACACAAAGAATAAAAACTTGTTTACATATTTATCCATTATGTTACCAATTTCAATATAGTAACAATTTATTAAAAAATGATAACATTACTTAATATATACAATGCCATATGTAATATAATGATTTAAATGGTAACATGTTTAAAATAAGTGCCCCAAAACACGAAACTACTGTTTTTTGGCACGATCTCCTCCTTTTGGAGCTTCACCCACGGACCTTTGAACTCTTTTTATTGTCATGCGTGTGTAGCGTTGAATGTAGTGCCTCAATTGCACGTTCAGGTTCAGTTGCATTTGGGCAGGAAATATCGAAATATATATTCTGTCACCACGTTAAAAGAACAATGTTACCATAATACAACTGGAAGAAATGGTCACAAACGGTTGAAAATTGGTTACATTTTATAGTACGCCACAACTTTTTACTAAACAGTTCACCATGTTGAGAGTTTAATTTTATATGTTACCATCCTCGCAATATATGTTCATTAACAATAATCAGTAAAACTAAGTTTTATCTACAAGTAGCAACAAATGTACCCTTTGTAACAGAGTATGGAACCATCTCTGTTTAGCAACATTTTCAAAGATATTGTATATATCGACATATTGTGCAATAATGAAAACATTGTCAAAGATATTGTACACTAAGAATGTCAATTGTTTACATATTTATCCATTATGGTATCAAATTGTATATATCGACATATTGTGCAATAATGAAAACATTACTTATAAATTACACTCCCATATAAGAAATACACCAAGAATGTCAATTATTTACTTACATATTTATCTATTGTGTTACCAAATTTAATATGGTCACATATTGAGCAAAAAGGAAAGCATTCATTAACATATTGTGGGAGATGTTGCTTTCCTAATGCTGAAACTCACGGCCTATGACTGTTTCATATACATCTTGTAAACAAGTCCCCATTTTCCTACTTTCATTCCCAAGAGTGACTTTGAATAATTTGTACCTAGACAGGCAAGTTGACATGATGACATTAGGGCCAAAAATAGAAACATTCATCAGATATACGAGAACATGAGACTTTGAATTAATTACGCAAGTTAACAGGGTGATATTATGACCAAAATTAAAGACATGATTTAGATATACGAGAACATGTGACAATTATTTAACTACGCAACTTGACAGGGCGACATTAGGACCAAAAATACGGACATTCATTAGATATACGATAACATATGAAAGGATACATATATATTAGATATACGACAACTAATGTGCTCTACTCTAGTTGACAGGGTGACATTAGAATTAAAAATATAAACATTCATTAGATATTCAACAACATGTGATGACAACTAGTTAACAAGGTGACATTAGCACCAAAAATTATATTCCATAAGATTCAAACATATTTACTACACTTCAAACCTATAAAACAATATTCAACTTAAGAATAATCAAACACCATACTCTATAAGATGACAATAAAAACTTCACTCATTAACAACATTAATAGCATAGAAACTCTTATTCTAATAATAATGATATTATGCCCTAAGTTCATACTCCAGTTACAGGGTTACATTAGGACGAAAATTAGACACATTGATTAGATATACAAAATCTGTTTTCAAGTAATGTGACCCACTGTAGTTGACAGGGTGACATTATGTAGAAAAATGCACACATTAAATAGATAAATAACAACGTGCAGTGTAGTTGACAGAGTGACCTTAGGGAAAAAATACAGATATTAATGTGATATACAACACCATAAGCCTTAACATTAAATAGATATTATATCTCTCTATATATTATAGTTGACAGGGTGACATTAGGTCTAACAGTACAGACATTAACACAAAAACTTTAAACATCAATTATTTTAAAACATCCATTATAATCATACATATATGCTACACTGATAACCTAAAAAATAATAATCAAGTTAATGAATTGACAGGTGACATTTGGACCAACAAAGATCTGAGACATTAATACGATAAATGTAAACATCCATTATATATGGCGTAAAATCAAACATATATGGTACACTTCAAACCTAAAAGCTATTATTCAAGTTCATGATGATAAAATTGAACACAAATCAAACATTATACTCCATGAGATGACAACATCACTAACATGCAATAAATATCACAAACACATCAATATAATGAAATAGAAACTTGTTATTTGCTTCTTGTTAAGATGTTCTATAGTAATATTAATAATAACAATAATTTTCTCTACGTTCTCAACAATAAAAACGCCCTAAAAATACATACCTTTACTCGTCGTCTTTCCGTTGAAGGTTGATGAATTATGCCACCATGATTATTTTCGTCATCCATTGGTGTTTGAACGATTAGGGCACCATCAACTAACATTTATGTGAAAGATTGTTGAAGATCTGTCATTTTTTTCGAATTATGTGAATGATAACATGCAATTTTTACGCCATTTCAATTGTAAAATTGTAGCAAGTGCAGAGAAAAATGGAAGGAAAATGTGGAAAATAATGGTGAAAATGGAAGTAGGGTTAAGCATGGGAGGAGATGAACTCAGAAGCAATAAATGCAAAGTTGTATTATTGCTAATATTTGGAATTTAATATGTTAAGAGAAGTACAATATGCCAATTAAATAATGCATGAAGTACAATTAGGATTGATAGGTAGACAGTGGCAGCCGCCTGCTTTTGGTGTGCTGTCAAGTGCTTTATTTGTGCAACCGGGTACCACATGCATATAAACGGTATGTATTTGACCCGTCTCTTATTTGTGACGGATATCTCCGTCACAAATAAGAATTTGTGTACCTTTAAAATATTCTTCTCAATGGGTTATCAATCAATCAATCAATACTATATATATTAATTTCAGAAACTAAGGGACTTCAATGTAATTAAAGAAAGTTATACAAATTAATTATAATATATAGTTTTAAATCACTAGCACCGTGTGATGGACCCGATTAAGGGATCTCAATGCAAATATTATATTGTTTGGGTTTGTTCCGGGTGTAATTCCAGAGCAGTTATTTGTTACCACCCGTGCTTGTAGAATGACGTCCTTGATTGAATCCTCCTCTCGGTCTCCTGAAACAGTGAACAAACTGAGGGCTCGGCTTTGGACCGAGCGAACTCACTCCGACGCTCAAGTCAGTAAACTTAGAGAGATAAGTTGTTGTTACTTGGCGAAATGTATTTTGTAGAGAGATAAGGAAGATATTACCAGATGAATAGTGATTCTTAGGTTAAATTGTGGATCCCCTCCTCAATGAGAGTTGAGGAGTATTTATAGACTTTCACCTTTTGTCACGTAGTGGCCAAGTGGCTAGCAGGTGGAAAGACTTATCTACCCTCGGCCGAGGGACCCATGGCAGGCCGGCGGGCCCTGTTGACTCGCCGCCGAGGGGTCTTGGATATGAGTTCGCGGATGTGTGCCCCGGCTGGCTAGTTGCCCGGCCGGGACCCAAGAGACAGCCGACGGGTGCGTCGGTTAAGGCTTGTCTAAGTCGTTGACTTGCTTGTGGATATCTTTGACCTTGCTCAATATGTTGACTTGGTCAGCGGGTGCAGAATATGCCCCATCAATTTGCCCCCAGCGTAGTCTATGCCGTGGTATGGGCTCCGATGTATGTTGAGCGTATATTCTGCGTAAGACGAAATTTTCTGCCTCGGCTTCTTCTACCTCGGCTTGGTTCTGCTTAGGCCGTACCATATCCCCCCTCCACATGGATGTGTAAAGGGCATCCGATGTGGAAAAGAAAGTGACGCCTGCCGAGACACAGGTTGAGAGTCTTTGGTTGTTTTTGATTGCCCCCGGCCGGTGCTACCTAGCTTGGTTGATCATGTGGCCGGCGGAGAACAGATACTTAGGAATTTGTTGAGGAAGATGAATAGGCAGAGAGATATGAAGGGGCGTGTTGAAGACGCTTGGTCACTGTTGCATTGATTGACGTTCAACTGTTGCAACGATTGACATTCCGTGGTTGCATGTCTGACACGTGTCTGTTCGCTGATTGGCTGACGTTTCATGGTACGTGCCCCGATTGGTCCTTCTTCATGGGCTTTCCCCTATAAATAGGGCAGTTAGTCCCTGAAATTGGCCACCAATTTCATTTTCTCTAAAATTTTCTTCTCTCTAAACTTTCAAGGGCTTCTTTCTCTTCTAATCTTCAGAGTCGTTACTTCGGCTAGTGCTTTTCTTCAAGGTAAACAAACAAATTTTTCTCAATCTCTTATTTTGTTAAGTAATTGTTGCTACCATGTCTTCTGCTGATGCCGGAACTAGTAGCCGTGCGCCGGGGGGTTCCCCGTCGCGTCTTGATGAGGAGGAGATACTAGACGCCATCCCGATAAGGTCTGGGGGCCCTAGGTCTCCTTCTCCCGAAGTCGACCCGAAAGTTTTGGAGGATTGGGAGGATGATGATGACGGTGATGATGATGATGATGATGCTGAAAGGGCTCGTCCTAATGAGGGGAGGCAGTATGTCATGGATCACGGCGACCCTTGTAAGGTCGGCCTTGACCGTACTTGGACCCATAAGTTCGCCAGTTGTTCCGGGGAGACATTTTTCGAGGGCCATTTCTACTTTGGCAGGGGATACAAAATTGTTATCCCTGAGGAGGGTCAGGCCGTTTGTTGCCCTCCACCGGGTTGCACCGGCGTATACATCCGGCACTTGGAGTACGGGCTCCGGTTTCCGCTGGATGAATATGTTATGGCCATCATTAGAGCCATGAACGTCGCCGTGGCCCAACTGCACCCGTTGGCTATTAGGACCATAGTCGGCTTTGTCTGGCTCTGTCTCTTCAAGGGGGAGGTCCCAACGGTTAATTTATTCCGTCGGCTTCACCACCTTCGGCCGTCGTTTGCTGGTCGTGTCGGATGGTACAGCGTGCAAATGGAGCCGGGTTACGTCTCCGTTGATAAGCTTTCTTCCTGCAAAGACTGGAAAGACCGGTGGGTGTACGTTGAGGTGCCGGATGACTATCCGCTGCCCCGGTCCTTCCAGCATCAAGTTAATTTGCGGTGCGAGACTAAGGCAGAGCATGACAAATGGGTCACCCGGAAAAAGCTTAAGATGGACGCCAGCAAGGTCCCTCTTACGGCGAATGAGAAGCTGGCGATGAGGCTTTTTGAGGCGGACAAGAGTGGGGTGCCGAAAAGATGGATTCCCCCAACGCAGATCATTCTTCAGGATGAGCTGCTCTGCCATGTCGGCCTCATACCGGCCCTAGCACGGGGTGAGTGGGGTCGGTGTGAGGCCCATCTCTGCTCTCTATGTTTCTGTTTTTTGAATTTTGGTTCATTCCTCGCTTAACTCTTGCTTTGTTTCCTTTGCAGACCACTTTGGACCGGACCTGTCTGAGGATATCCTCCGGAGAATGGGGCTGCACAAGGATAAGACCGTTGCTGATTTGCATCCTAAGGCTCTAGCCCGTGATCGCAGAACGTCGCCGAATGATCTCATGGATCAGCAGCTGAAAGGCTTGAATGTGGAGGCGGCCCAGGCGAAGGTTGCTAGTAACATGCCGCGCCGAACGCGGAAAACAAAGTCTTCGGCGGCGACGGCGTCGACATCCGTTCCACCTCCCATCCCTTCAGTCCAGAAGGAGACGGTGGTGATCGTTGACATTACCAATGGGGGGGACTCCGATGCGGAGGGATCTCCCCTTGTCCGTAAGAGGAAAGAGCCTGCCCCTGCCGCTAATGCTTCCGCTGCTACTGCTGCTACTGCTGCCGGCAAGGAAATGCGTCTTCCGCCCAAGAAGGCCAAGCATGGTACAGATCTATCCTGTGGCTCAGACTTAGCCGGTTCATTAGGCGTTCCTGATGACAGGCTCTCCGGTATGTCCATGTATATTGACACGGATGCTTTAATTGAATTTTTTGTAGATCAACCGCTGCCGTCTACCGGTCACACTATTGAGCGGCGTGCCGAGGAGAAAACTGCGCAGGCAAGTGGTCAAGACGCCACCGTTGTCACCTCCTTCCCGAAGCCTACCCCCCTCCAGATTAAGTCGGAGGGCCTAAGTTTGATCAGGTTACTGGCGAAGTGGGCTGATACGGCCGGTGCTCTTATTGTGGAGCAAGAGAAGACCATGGCTGAAGCTGCCCCACAGCTCGAGCGGCTAAGGCTTGAACTCGACGCGGCGAACAAGGAGGCTAAGAGGGCCAAGGCTGAGGCTGAAGAGGCAGTCCGTGCTGAGAGAAAACTCAGGGAGGACGCTGAAAAGGAGGTCCTTGCTGAGAGAGCCAAGACCGAGGCTGCGGCGGCTGAAGCTGCTAAGCTGCTGGAGGGGCGTGACCTTGTTCAGAAGCACGCCGACCTTTAC
Organism: Silene latifolia; assembly: GCF_048544455.1. Lineage (NCBI taxonomy): Eukaryota > Viridiplantae > Streptophyta > Magnoliopsida > Caryophyllales > Caryophyllaceae > Silene > Silene latifolia. The sequence continues at coordinate 208,593,808 of NC_133536.1, read as the reverse complement.
CGTACGCAGAGGGACGAATGGAGGGGCATGTTTCAGGCCCAGGGGAAGGTGGTTCGGAACAAGGATGCTATCATCACCCAAAGGGAGGAGGACATTGAGACGCTCCAAACCGTTATCCTCCCTAACATGTGCGCCCAATACCGGGACCTGGCCGAAGAAGCTGCCAGGGAAGTGATTGGGGAGCTCTTCCCCCTTGATGGCTCCTTTCCGTGGGACAAATTTGACGAGCTGTTTGATGACAAGCTCGAAGCTAAAGAGAAAGTCGCGGAGGAGAAAGCCAAGGAGGAGGTAAGGGTGAAGAAGGAGGAAGAGGCGGCCGCGGAGAAGGCAGCCCTTGCTGAGAAGGCTAAGGCGGCCAAGGAGGAAGCCGAGAGGATGAAGGCAGCTGAGGCTGCTGAGGCTGAGGCTGCTAAGAAAGCTGAGGCTGAGGCTGCTGAAGTTGAGGCTGCCAAGACAGCTTCTGGGTCGCCCATCAGCGATGATGCTGCTAACGCTGCTGATGGCAAGCAGCAACAGGCATAGGGAGACGGGCGGTCATCACCAGGCTCACCCGGCGTCTCGGATAGCTTCAGCTGTTCGGGAGCCAATTATTAAGCCTTTCCTCCCTGCCATCTTTTGGCGCTTCAAATGATATGTCTGTAACCTTTTGCTTTTCTTTTCCTTGTATTTTGTACAACTTTGGTAGGTTGTGTTTTGGCTTATCCTTATGGGGACGGCCGTCGTCTGTATTCTCCTCACTTGTAACCTGTTATCATTTTTAATAAGAGTTTGCTTATTTTGCCTCTGGCTTGGCCGAGGTCTTTTCTTGTCTTCGTCTGAGTTATCTTCTTACGTTATTAATTGAGCGCTTCTTTTGTTTCCGCCTCGGCCTGGCCGAGGCAGTTTAGAGTGCGTATCTCAACTGTGTTTAACGTTTCTAAGGCATGTTGATCGCTTTCGCGAGTATCAACTGCGCTGGTAGTGACTGCCGTGGCGTCTACCTCTTGGAGTGACTGCCGCGACGTCTACCTCTTGGGGTGACTGCCGTGGCGTCTACTTCTTGGGGTGACTGCCGTGGCGCCTGCTTCTTGATAGTGACTGCCGTGGCGTCTACTTCTTGGGGTGACTGCCGTGGCGTCTACCTCTTGGGGTGACTGCCGCGGCGTCTACCTCTTGGGGTGACTGCCGTGGCGTCTACCTCTTAGGGTGACTTCCGTGGCGTCTACTTCTTGGGGTGACTGCCGTGGCGCCTGCTTCTTGATAGTGACTGTCGTAGCGTCTACCTCTTGGAGTGACTGCCGCGGCGTCTACCTCTTGGGGTGACTGCCGTGGCGTCTACTTCTTGGGGTTACTGCCGTGGCGCCTGCTTCTTGATAGTGACTGCCGTGGCGTCTACCTCTTGGAGTGACTGCCGCGGCGTCTACCTCTTGGGGTGACTGCCGTGGCGTCTACTTCTTGGGGTGACTGCCGTGGCGCCTGCTTCTTGATAGTGACTATAGGGGAAAATGAACACTTTGATGGAAAACTTGGACGATTCTTCATTAGATATAAACATGCGTCGGGTGCCCACAGTTATCTCGGGCACCTCCGCCGCTATACAAAATTTTCCCCGAGATTGTCAGTGTCCTAATGGCTCATCAAAGGCACACCCTCTATGTCTGTCAGCCGATGTGTACCCAGCCTTATTCCTTCAACCACTTTGTAGGGACCTTCCCAGTTAGCCGTCAGTTGCATCCATGAGGTCGCCCTCCTGTTGTAAGGATGGGCTTTTCCCTTTCTCTGACTTCTTCGCCACTTTGAGGGATTGCATGTTGCATCCTTTGGCAGATATCTGGACGTTGACCACCTCGTCCTTAGAGACGAGTTTATGTGCTTCCCCCCGGTCCGAGACATACATCAGTTTCAGGGCCCGGATGGACATCACTGCGTCGGCTCGCTCAGAGTGACTCGGCCTATGAGAACGTTGTAGGCGGACGAGCCGTCAATGACCACGAACTCAGCTAGGACATTCTTAGCCGCATCCCCCTTGCCGAACATCACCGGGCGATCCCGATCGACCCCGGGGTACCAGGCCGGCCCGGAAAAAGCGTATAACGGATTGGTGCAGGGGCTCAAGTCTTCAACCTTCAGACCGAGGTTGAGAAAGCATTCCCTGAACATGATGTTCGTGTAGGCGCCTGTGTCAATCAGGCACCTCTTGACCAGGTGGCTGGATATGTCCAAGTGGACTAAAAGTGGGTCGCTGTGAAGGGCGATGACTCCCTCGTAGTCCTTCTTCCCAATAGTCATGTCGGGGATGTTGGAAGCGGGGACCGCTGTTTTGGGCACAAAGTTGATGGCCTGATACAGCTCGTTCAGGTGCCGTTTGTGCCCATGAGCGGACCCACCGTTCTCGTTGCCCCTGATGACAACATGGATCACACCTATCCGTTCAAAGACGGATTTCTTATTTGAACCGCCGCATCGCCTTTTGGCCTTTGGCAACATACTTGCCGAGGCTCCCCTTCCTGGATCGCTCTTCAATGGCGTTCTTCGGATGCGGCGGTTGTCGATAAGGTGACCGGTGTGGCCGTGGTACTCACGATCGGCTCGTGTCACCGTCTCCCTTCACTTGGGGGCCTTTCCCACTTCGGCCCTCGTTCTTGCTCGGGGCAAAGACCTCGGCGGCAGATACGACCGGGGGTGTGATCACATGTACCGCTTCGGTAGTACGTTCCCGAACTCCCCGCGCCCGCCGAGCTCATTTCCCGGCGGACTGTCGACCGTGACCTATTATTGTCACGGCGTCCTTCATCCGGGTTGTCCTCCCGGCGGCTCTTTCTCTCTGAGTGCCCGGCCTCGCTGGGGCCTACCCAGGTTTTGTGGTAGTCCTCCACTTTTATGGCTTGATCGGCCATCTTCCTGGCGGCATCTAGGCCCAGGCCTCCGTACTTGATGAGCTCGTTTTTTAAGTCTCCCCTTAGGAGGCCTTTCATCAGCGCGAAGGCCGCCAGTTCGGGGTTCAGCTCTCGAATCTGCTGAACCTTGGCGTCGAACCTCTTCACATAGCTTCGTAGAGACTCGCTCCCCTCCTGTCTGATAGTCAGGAGATCCGATGTCTCCACGGCCCTTCTCTTATTGCAAGAGTACTGGGCTAAAAAGGCGTCCCTTAGGTCGGCGTAACAGTATACCGAGCCGTCGGGCAGCCCCTTGTACCAATTCTGAGCCATCCCATGCAAGGTCGTTGGGAAGACTCGGCACCAGACTTCATCGGGTTGTTCCCACACCGACATGTACGACTCAAAGGCCTCGGCATGGTCGGTGGGGTCGCTATCCCCTTTGTATGTGAACGCCGGCAACTTTAGCTTGGTTGGCACGGCGGTTTCAAGGACGTAGGCACTGAGGAGCTGTTTGACCACGTGTCGAACGACACGCGGCGATCGGCTCCTCGCATTCCTAGTCCGGCTCCTCTCCCCGTGGCGGGAAGGGCTTCTTCTCCGACTCTGGTGAGTCGGGCTTCTTCTCTGACTCTGGTGAGTCGGACTCCTTCTCCGACTCTGGCGAGTCGGACTTCTTTCACTCCTCTGGGGCATGCCTCGTCGGTGCTGCGGCGACGCCGTCCTCCCGCGAGTGCGGGAAGGACTCAGGTCTACCACTAGCACTCTGGGCTCCCCCGGCGTCTTGACGGGGCCAGCTTCTTCCAGTGCTCCATTCAAGTCTTTTGGAGTCACATTATGGGCCCTGGTCTCCTGGACGGGTTCCGCCGCTCTTGTCGGTGTGAAAGTGTGAGCCGGCGTACTACCAATTAAGTCCAAGAGTAGCTTCAGTTTTGCTGCATCAACCACATGTCCCATGATGGTGACCTGGTTGGCGAAGCGCGGCGTATCTCGGTATTATTGGCATCCCGTACTCCGGTTGAATTACCGTAGGTGGAGGGCTGCGCAACTCCAGAATGTGGACGGTATCATCTTGGTAGAATTCGGTTTAGTCAGTCGATCCACGAATACCTCTTGCTGTTTTGACATCTTCTTAGCTTTTTGGGTGGGTTTTTGTTTTGTGTTTTTTTTTTTTTTTTGGGGAATGAATGTGACTAGCTTCTAGTATCTTTTCCCACAGACGGCGCCAATTGTTCCGGGTGTAATTCCAGAGCAGTTATTTGTTACCACCCGTGCTTGTAGAATGACGTCCTTGATTGAATCCTCCTCTCGGTCTCCTGAAACAGTGAACAAACTGAGGGCTCGGCTTTGGACCGAGCGAACTCACTCCGACGCTCAAGTCAGTAAACTTAGAGAGATAAGTTGTTGTTACTTGGCGAAATGTATTTTGTAGAGAGATAAGGAAGATATTACCAGATGAATAGTGATTCTTAGGTTAAATTGTGGATCCCCTCCTCAATGAGAGTTGAGGAGTATTTATAGACTTTCACCTTTTGTCACGTAGTGGCCAAGTGGCCAAGTGGCAAAGTGGCTAGCAGGTGGAAAGACTTATCTACCCTCGGCCGAGGGACCCATGGCAGGCCGGCGGGCCCTGTTGACTCGCCGCCGAGGGGTCTTGGATATGAGTTCGCGGATGTGTGCCCCGGCTGGCTAGTTGCCCCGGCCGGGACCCAAGAGACAGGCCGACAGGGTGCGTCGGTTAGGCTGTCTAAGTCGTTGACTTGCTTGTGGATATCTTTGACCTTGCTCAATATGTTGACTTGGTCAGCGGGTGCAGAATATGCCCCATCAGGGTTAAAATTAAATTATATAGAAGCTTGGTAATTTTCCTAAACATGGTCAATTTCTTTAAAATAAAATAATTAATTAAGATGGTCGATTTCCTTAGAATAAAATAATTAATTAAGATGGTCAATTTCCTTAAAATAAAATAAGGGTTTTTCTATATGGTGACCCTTAACTTTTTCAGATCCCACACGATAACCCTCCAAATTAGAAAAAGATTTTGGTAACCCTAAAGTCCCTTAATTGTAATTAACGTGACCTTAAACTTTACTTCCGTTAAAATGGGCCGTTAAGTGTAATATGTGGCGAATGACATGTCAAGCTGATGTGGCTCCCGATCATCTTCCACAGTCAACGAAGACCATCATCGAACATCATCCTCAACATCCAACAAACCAGGCGATAATTTCCTCTTCTTCTGAAGAGGAACACCTCCATCAAATTCCATAGCATCATCATAATCACCTCGAACTCTCCATTCAACATCTTCGACCTAATTTTACCTCCAAATCCAAAATCCACCTTTTGCTCAGCCGATCCGCTTTTCGAAACATGACACAAATCTACTCCCTACGTCAAATAACTTTCGCAGCAGCCATAATATCAACAACAACAACAATCACAACAAAAGGAATCCGCTGAATTAATCACAAATCAACGAAACCAAAACCTAATTCACAATTTTTTTTTACAATTTTTCCTCCCGAAACAATCAAAATTAACGATAACAGATGATTTTACACAAAAATCTGGGGAATCGAATTTGTGGTGGAAGAATTGGGGGAAAAGATAACGAAAGAAAAGTCTTCGACGGCAAATATAGCATATATCTCGAACAAAGAGGTTTCGGCGCGTTCGTTGATTGCTTTGTGCTTTTACCGTTTCGGCCTCCGCCGCCGCCAGCTACTCATCTTTCTCTCCACCATATTACTTTCGCCGTTGAGGATATGTTCTTCTTCACATTTAGTTCTCGTGTTTTTTACTCAATTTGTATCAAGATCGTTCATAAAAAATATGAAAGTTAATGAATTGATGTCAACATTGATTGATTATTGTCATTTGATTGTCGCTCATAAGAATATGAAAGTAAAGAGTCGAAAAAGACGCATGAAGGAGGAGGATGCCTAGTCATTAGCCACATCAGCCAACATTAGCCATGTCATTGGCCCACATATTATACTTAACGGCCCATTTTGACGGAAATAAAGTTCAGGGTCACGTTAATTACAATTAAGGAACTTCAGGGTTACCAAAATCTTTTTTTAATTTGGAGGGTTACCATGTGGGATCTGAAAAAGTTCAGGGTCACCATATAGAAAAACCCATAAAATAATTAATTAGGATGGTCAATTTCAAGGAGACTAAAAGAAAAAAGATCTTGGTAATTTTCCTAAATATTTATAGAATACTAGAAGATGATCAATTTCCTTAAAATAAAATAATTAATTAGTATAAACATACACACTTATGGTATTAATTATTATCATCATAAAATTATATATTAAATTTAAGATCTATACAATTTTATTAAACTTTATAGTTTATTAGATGTATAGATATGTTAATTATTTAACATACAAAAATATAATATAAGTAGGTTATAAATAATTCAATTTATATTCCATAATATATAATATTGTATAATTCTTTCGATTTAATTTAATGCATATACGTAATATATTTATAAATATATAATCCTCTTAAAATTGCATGCCTAAGTAGTAAAAGTAATTTCGTCAGTAAAGAAAAGAATTGTAGTAACATTTGATATAGTTATATGATAGTAATCACTCATTTGAATAGTAAAGTAACAATATTATCAACGAGATTAGTGAAAGTGGTAGAAACAACAACGGGAGTAGTGAAATAATTAATATTAATGCGGCAATAGTGAAAGTAAAAATAATTACTGCGGGAGTAGTGAAATTATCAATATTAACGCGACAGTAGTGACAGTAACAATAACTACGGTGTGAGTAGTGAAAGTAACAATGATTACGGGCAGTAGTGAAATGTTATTACTATTATTTCATTAATAAGAGTAAAATATTAATAGCGGGAGTAGTGAATTTGTATCAAAATTTATTTAATCGTAATTTTAGGATATGTCGTAGAAAAATATATTAATGATAAATTTATGGGTTATGTAACTTTAAATAATTTTATTTAATAAAAAAAAATTAATGATAAGTAGAGGTAGCCCGAGCGAAGCCGGGCCACCAATACTAATTTACCTTTAATTAAAATATCCTTCTTGAAGAATAAAAAAAAGGTATTTATCACAATGTTAGTGTAATTCTTCATATAAAGTTTCATTTCATATTCATATTGGACATTTGACACTCAAATATGCACTTGAAAGCTAAAGATGAACCAAAATATAAGATTCTCAAT